>NW_017307063.1:60322-74263 GCF_000935625.1 Nanorana parkeri | reverse complement strand
GAGAGAGAGAGAGGGGAAGGAGCCTTCTCTCTCTCTCTCCATCATTTACCACATATGGGCAAGTCCATGTATGATGAATGATGTCACTGGGGATCCCTGCTGATCGGATGCTTGCCAGTCTGCAGGGATACCCAGTGACATCATTCACCATATATGGACTTGCCCATTTCTGGTAAATGATGGAGAGAGGGATGGCTCTTTATCCTCTCTCTCCCCCTGTGTTATGCTGACATCCTAATTACTGGGGACCGCTGTTGAGAGAGGGGAAAGAGCACTGAATGTGCAGGGAGGCTGAGTCCGTCTGCCTTCTCACTTCAGACTCCGCCTCCCACTCACAAATGCCAGCGTGCACGAGCTGACAAAACACAGCTGTGCACGATGAGAGGAAGCGCGGCCACAGCAATGAGATCATTTGGAAAAAAAGCCGTGGGCGGGCTGGATCAAATGTTAACGCCCCCTAAGAGGGAAGGAGCTTGGAGCAGGGTTGAAGACGCCATTTACTACAGGTTTTGAGGGTTTTATCTGTGATGTGCTGCGACTTTAGAAAAAAGGAACGATGCTACTACAATCAAGGTAAGGGGTATTTTTATTTGCCCTTAAGTCATAGTTCTCCTTTAACCAGCAAAAAGAAATTCATGAAGTGCGACTACCTCCACACTTCAACAGTATTTTTTTTTTTTTACCTGGTGGTAGGTCTTAAAAGTACAGCTGCCCTTTAATACCTTTTTAAACTACAAAATGTCTTGTGTTGCGATTGAATATCTTATTTAGATGTTCAAGTTTTTAAGTACAACTTAATGTCGCTTTTATATTCCTTACCTGCTTGATTTTCCATATTTTTATTGTGGTATTTTGAACACATGATTTGTAGATTGTGCACTAAGGGCCCATTTACATTGTTTTTTGTGTGTTCACTTGCTGTGCAACAAAGCTTGTTGTATGTGTCCTTCATTTCTAATAGGGCCCATGCACACACCAAACTTGCGCTGCAACCGATGCCATGGAAAACACCTTGCAATACCTTAAAAATCAGGTGCTTTTTTGGTCCATGGATGTACTTTGAGAGTCGATTAGAAAAAAAAAAATGGACCTATGCAACACACCCACGTCCATGTAGCATTGCGATTGGGTGCTAAAGATATGTCCTACAATCCCCCAGTCTCTTTAATCAAGAACTGTTTTTTAATAGCGGCTACATAGAGATTGCTTTGTTTTCAATAAGACAACTAGATGACGTGAGAAAGGAACAGTAACGCACAACTGCTGTGTAGCACTACAAAGGAAGAAGCAGATTCTGCTTATCTGACAAGCAAACATTTGCTGAATACAGCTAAATTGTATATGGATCAATTAGAAATCAACTTCTTCCACTTATTCTTGATGTTGTAGCCACTTGGAAGACTAGGCGCTGCGGTTACAGGAATTGACCCTCTCGAAGATAACATTACAACAGCAATACTTCACAAGTCAGCTGATCCTGTCTTAGACAAGCTTATCCAGTACAAGCCTTGCACACTGGAAGAGGTTGAGGAGCAGAATGTTGAATGCTTTGATGCTGTTGTGGCTTCAGAAGTCGTAGAACATGTGAATGATCTTGAGTCCTTCATCCAAAGCTGTTTTCATGTACTTAAGGTAAGGCATACATTCAAATTGTACATTTTAGTATGCATTTGTAATAACATACTTCTATATATACATTGCCTTATTGTCTATTTTATCGCACAATCAGTTTGGTGGTCCACATATTTATGGAGGTGGGAAGGGGTTTCAGTAACAAAAACATGTTACTTACCGTTACTTACCTTAACAGCAATGACTAATTGCATTTTTATTATTGGTAAAGCTTATAATAATAATTAGCAATGTATGTTTTTTTTTTTTGGAAGCCAGGTGGTTCACTATTTATCACGACAATTAATAAAACCAAGATATCCTATGCTCTTGGCATAGTGCTAGCAGAGAAGGTCATGTCCATTGTCCCCGAAGGTACTCATGACTGGGACAAGTTTATCCCGCCCGAAGAGCTTGAAAGACTACTTGAATCTAGTAAGTATTGTGAGTGCTTTGACCAGGGTCTTTGCACTTGACAATTGTTTAAATGTGGCCTTCGTGTAATGATTAAGTCGATCTCAAAATCTATATGTATGCTATGCTACTTGCCTACAGCTATGCGGATAAAATGTATTTTTACTTCTGGATTCACAGATGGTTTTGTGGTAGATACTCTGAGGGGAATGCTGTACAATCCCTTCATGGGATCCTGGAGTTGGTTTGAAGACACAAGCATTAACTATGCGGTTCATGCATTGAAGAACGTCCGCCAAGAACAGACATCAGATATTGACATTGAAAAAGAACAAGATCTCTCTAAGGCAGCAGAAGCATCTATATAATGGATTTTCCTGCTGCTTGCATTGAAAACCAAACCTTTTTTCTAAAGCATTATCACAGACAGTGTTTTGGTTTTAACAAGACCGTGTTTTAACAAGATGGATGCTGCAGAGCTCATTGTTTGCTAAAGGTGCAATATTGATGTAACCGTGGCTTTAGTTGTATTTGATTTTTCAAATATTAGTGCTGCTTTTTCCATTTATATCTAGTGTTCTTTTATAAAACATGTTTATTTATGCAACAAAGTGAGTGTTTTATGTCTTGTATCAATTGGGAATAGTAAGACCTTTTTCCCCAGTCATCTTCCAGGACAGCCATCGAGATATAGGCTCCGCCTTCAATGTATGTATTTTTTTTTTGGAAGCCAGGTGGTTCACTATTTATCACGACAATTAATAAAACCAAGATATCCTATGCTCTTGGCATAGTGCTAGCAGAGAAGGTCATGTCCATTGTCCCCGAAGGTACTCATGACTGGGACAAGTTTATCCCGCCCGAAGAGCTTGAAAGACTACTTGAATCTAGTAAGTATTGTGAGTGCTTTGACCAGGGTCTTTGCACTTGACAATTGTTTAAATGTGGCCTTCGTGTAATGATTAAGTCGATCTCAAAATCTATATGTATGCTATGCTACTTGCCTACAGCTATGCGGATAAAATGTATTTTTACTTCTGGATTCACAGATGGTTTTGTGGTAGATACTCTGAGGGGAATGCTGTACAATCCCTTCATGGGATCCTGGAGTTGGTTTGAAGACACAAGCATTAACTATGCGGTTCATGCATTGAAGAACGTCCGCCAAGAACAGACATCAGATATTGACATTGAAAAAGAACAAGATCTCTCTAAGGCAGCAGAAGCATCTATATAATGGATTTTCCTGCTGCTTGCATTGAAAACCAAACCTTTTTTCTAAAGCATTATCACAGACAGTGTTTTGGTTTTAACAAGACCGTGGGTGGACGGGATGCTGCAGAGCTCATTGTTTGCTAAAGGTGCAATATTGATGTAACCGTGGCTTTAGTTGTATTTGATTTTTCAAATATTAGTGCTGCTTTTTCCATTTATATCTAGTGTTCTTTTATAAAACATGTTTATTTATGCAACAAAGTGAGTGTTTTATGTCTTGTATCAATTGGGAATAGTAAGACCTTTTTCCCCAGTCATCTTCCAGGACAGCCATCGAGATATAGGCTCCGCCTGCCTGCAACAGGAAACACATCAACCACATTAAATAAAAAGACTCCTCCTTCCATCCCAAGTCAGTTTTTGTGTGTTTCCGCCGGCTACACAGGGACATCGTAATGTTTGTTATTTTTTAGGGCTCATGTTTGTTTGCTTTGGGGCTGAGCCTTACCCTGCTAGGCATTGGGACCTACTCCAGGATTACCTGCTGCAGTGCCTACAGGGATTCCCTATCGGACCCCCACCCGATTCTTGGCCAAGGTTCCCTTCCATCACTCAGGGAAGGCAACCATCCTCCTGCACGTGAGTAGGCGCCAGATGGTGGCCCCCCCTGGTGTACAGCAGTGGCAAGGTGTAATGACCTGGAGTGTGCGTGAGCCCCTGTTGTGGACAGGAGTCTGGCGACAACGGGCAGCTATTGCAAGTGCTGACCACAAATCCATTTTTTAAACTAAGCGTTATATTGGAGGCTTTATAAGGGTATTTGTCATCAACCCAATGCTTCAATCCAATGCTTTTCATGGTATGTCTGGTGCTTATAACTATTCATTATAAACGAGTATACTGTAAATGGGAATACATTTACATATCTGAATGTCACCGGTTATAAATTAGAACTTGCTTGCGAGACCTCTTCTGGGATCTAAACAAAACGGTTGCTTCCTCCATAGCAGCAAGCCTATTTAGATAGGCTAAACCTCTTGAAGCTGGAAATATTTGGGGTTATTATTATTGAGCCATGTGATTTTTGTTTGATTTTTTTTGGGCTACAAATACACATGCCTATTTATGAGTCAGTCCATCCAAAAGTGTTTCAATTATAGATACACTGATCAGCCATAACATTATGACCACTGGGAGGTGCAGGGGTGAAGTGAATAACATTGATTATCTTGATACAGTGGCACCAGAAAGTGGGTAGGATTTGTTCGGCAGCAAGTGAACATTTTGTCCCTGAAGTTGACAAAGTAATGAGCAAGTATGAGGATTAGAGTGACTCTGAGAAGGGCCAAATTGTGATGGCTAGATAACTGGGTCAGGGCAACTCCAAAACTGCAGCTCTCGTGGGATGTTCCTGGTCTGCAATGGTCAGGACCTACCAAAATTCCAAGGAAGGAGAACTGGTGACAGGGTCATGGGCGGCAAAGGCTCATTGATGCTCGTGGGGAGCAAAGGCTCGCCCGTGTAGTCTGATCCAATAGAAGAGCTACTGTAGCTCAAAGTGCTGAAAAAGCTAATGCTGGTTCTGATAGAGTACTGCATCTGGACCCTTCTGGACTGAATGTGGCTGTGGAACACTTTGCAGGTCCAGAGCCATTGGCATTACCTCAGCACTTGCCCTGTCTCTGAAGACTCACTTAGTCGGTAGGCCAGTCAGCCGAGCGCTGGGAACTACCTCTGTTTAAGTCTGTGGCTGAGCACCATTATCTTCTGTTACACACAGGTTTTGCTGCCGAATGGGAATGGGTGCCAATGTTATCTGCAGGGTGAAGTGTTGCATGTCTTCTGCTTTTCCCTGCCACATCACCATGGCTGTTCCTTTTGCAAGACCTATATGGAACTTTGATCTCCAATCTGTCTGCTGCCAGCCTACATTGACATTGTCACCTCAGACCCTCCAAACTTCACCTGCTGCCAACTGTCCTGGTTTCCTGAGTACTTGAGGTTGTGCCTCTTACATGTTGCTTTGCCACACTGAGGATGTGTCATGTCTGATTGTAGACATGGAAAGGTAGGGGAGGAACAATCCCACTGTATTGGGTGCCCCCAACGCACTCTCTGCTAATGACTCCAAGGGCTACTTCCAGCGCATCTACTGATGGTGTCAATGACTGCAGCCTGGAGGCACGCTTTCCTCTATTCTCCTGTGGTGAAGGTGTCTTTAAGGACTGCTGAGCAGTTTGAAGCCCTGTCCAAAGATCTGCTCTCACTGGCTTTCGAGGGACCACGTCTCTTTACAATAGCTCTTAATAATATCATCCAGGCTGCTATCAGTGGCAAAAGCATCTATCTTCCCCAGCAGGAGAAGCTTAAAGAGCAGACTGCAATGTAGTTTTCTCCTCTAACTGTCAAATGTCCCTTTCATTTCTCTAGTCTCACAACTTCAGGGCCAAGGCTCTCCAAGCTTGGCTGTCCATACACCCTCAAAGTCTGGCATTCCAAGTCTGCCAAATCCTCAGACAAGCCTTTCCTCTGCATCAAGGTGTGCCCCAACTTTCCAGAATGGGTGTAATGTTATTTATTATAATTTATGATTTGGTGTTTCAAACTTTATCATACCCGGGATGTCTACTGGACTCTTGTTTGGACAGATTTAGGTGAGTTATTCCTAAGATTTACTAAGAATTACAGGCCTACAATATAAACAACAAATTGCCATGAAAAACTATGTACCGCTTTTTTTCATGCTAAAATCCTGAATAATCATACCGCCAGGGAGGTTAAGCTTTGCAGATGCTTGGGTAGCCAGATGACTGGGTGCAGGAGATGGTGTCTACAGATATTTTGTTTACCAGTGTCCAATCTTCCTGTAGGCGGCAGTATAACCCAAAGGGTAAAGACTTACTCCCTCCACAGACTCCAAAAAAAGGATTTTATGCTGAGACATAAATCCTGTTTTTAACTCTCCAGAATCTACTAAAAACTGATGCACACTTTTAGGCAGATTGACCCCTTAAGTGTAAAGCCCCATTCACACTGCGCGATTCGCATTTTGCGCGATATCGCGCAAATGCTTGCATTGAGCAAGCGAGAATCGCGTCAAAATCTGCTCCAAAAAGGGTCCTGCTGTAGCGACACACGACCCGCGACAGCAGGACCCTTTGCCCCATTGCAAAGCATTGAAGAGCGATATCGCGCGGTAAATAGCCGCGATATCGTGGGAAGTACCGAATACCGCGCGATAAATCGCTCAATGTGAACGGGGCCTAAGGGCACTGTCAACTGAGATGCACTAACCCGCCCACTCCTGCTTCTAACCGGTGTCACATAGTTCTGTCTTGTTTACGAGCATATAAACAGCTGTGATTGTATAATATTCAGACAGAGCAGAGATCGTCGCCCAAAAGTAAACTCCTTACTAATTTAAAAAGAAATATTGAAAAAAAAATGGATGCATGCGCTCATGTGAAATACCCTGCCAGAATTTGTGGGTAAAGCGTGTAAGTAATTCCATAATTCAACAGGTGGAGGAGGAAGAAGTGGCCACAACAAACAGGTATGATTACGCAACTTCTTGAGACAAAGTTGTGGGTCCAGTCCCCTTTGCAGGCTACAGCATGACATATACTGTAGACAGCCTCCAAAAATTGTCAAGAGAAATATTGTAGCAAAACATCACAACCAGTACAAGGCCATTGTTACTGCATTCATTTTCTGCACTCTTATGTATGACTGTTCACACCATGAGTATGGGCCCAACCATAGGTATGAACAAGGGCTGCAGTGCATACAAACATGGCTAAATAGAATCATAAATATTATGGTAAGTAAAACAACATATACTGTATGTGTTTCAAATGTGTATCAACAGTAGCTGTTTAGCCCAATTTAAAGGAGAACTTTGAGGCGAGTGAAAATCACTCATTCTCATAGTTCTAGCCGACCTGGGACAATGTAACTGTCACAGGTCGGCTCAATAGATCGGGAAGTGAGCGAACACATACCAGCGTTCGGTCACCTCTCGATCCTGTCCCTGCAGAGAGCCGTGACTGTCACCCAGCGCTGCCTAGCGAAACGGACGTGGGAGGGGGCGGGTACAGCTGGCTCTGCCTCTAGACAGGCAGAGCCAACTGTCTCTCACGCAGCTGGGAGGATCCAGACAGTCGGGATCTTTAAGCTTGACATGTTTGGTGTCTATTTACCCGACGTTACCCCGTCTTTTATATTTTACAAAAAAACTGGGTAATATTAGTTGTTTTATAACAATGTAAAAAAAATTCAAAATTTTCAGTAATTTCTCCTGAATATAGTAAAAAATAAAACCCCCAGTGGTGATTAAATACCACCAAAATAAAGCTCTATCTGTCCCCAAAAAATGGTATAAAATTCGTTTCAGTACAGCGTTGCATGACAGAATAAATGTCAGTCAAAGTACTGCAGCGCTGAACACTGAAAAATGGCCTGGCCAGGAAGGGGGTCTAAACACCTGGTCTTGAAGTCGTTAAAGATACACAGTCAAACTGTGAATGAAACCTTGAGCTGCATCAATGGGGGCATACTGTCCTTCAACTATTTCCTCTAGGCCAGGGGTAGGCAACCTTGAAACTCCAGCAGTGCTGAAACTACAAATCCCATGAGGTGATGCAAGACTGACAGCCACAGGCAATACTTGCAGTGCAATGGTGGGTTTGTAGTTTCACCACAGCTGGAGTGCTGATGTTGCCTACCCCTGCTCTAGGCTGTAGTGCACTAATCCATTTGGGTGCCTTTTGCTGGTAGCCTATTGAAATAAGAATCTCTGGTTGCTATACACAACAATTCCTAAACACACCGACTGCAGCCTCCTTGCTGTCACACCCAAAAAAAGCTATACCGAAAGGTTTCACAAAACCACAGAGCACCACCAACCTGTTCCGTGATGAAGGAAGTTACCCAGGAAGTACTCTCTCGGTGACTCAGTAAGGGATGTTTGGATTCTTTCTGTAGCAGATAAAGGTTGTTGTACTGGCACTAATGTTATGGGGTGACTCTTGTATCTCTTGTATTATCACCCTGTCACATGGTGGAGACTGCATGTAGCTGTGCCACTACAATGGGCAGCATTAGAGAAGTTGATGCATATGCGTTTGGCTCGGCTGAGCCACTCGGCCATGATCGGGAGCTGTACGGGCTATTGTGAAGGATCGGCCGAAGCTACGGCCAGATCCTTTGACAGCTTTGTGAATAGACCCCATAGTGCTTGTTCACACCAATGCGTTGTCCTAAATGCACATGTGTTTAGCATATGCTATTGCACAGCGCACTGCTCCACATACTAGGTGTGCTGGTGAGTTGCATTGCCATTAATGTGAACAGCACCCCAACGCACCTCCTGGCAAGCATGTGTTGCAGCACAACATGTGGTACTGCAGTATCGTGCGTAGTGCTGCAGTGTAAAAGAGTAATGGATGAAATGCTTGGTGTTGCAGTACCGCAGCTGCACTGCCCTGCAACACGCTCGCTGGGAGGTGCATTGGGGTGCCATTCAAATTATTATTATTACATAGTATTTATATAGCGCCAACAGTTTGCGCAGCGCTTTACAATATAATGAAGACATTACAGTCACAATACAATTCAAGACAAGATGGTAAGGAGGGCCCTGCCCGTGAGGGCTTACAATCTAAAAGAGGAGGGGGAAATGATACAGGAGGTAGCTGTGGTAATGAATTATGTGAGAATGTGATGGTTGAGTGGTTAGGTTGAGGTGGGATAGGCTTCCCTGAAGAGATGAGTCTTTAGGGAACGCCTAAAGGCAGTCAAGGTGGGAGATAGACGGACAGGTTGGGGTAAAGAGTTCCAGAGGATGGGAGAGACTCTAGAGAAGTCCTGGAGGCGAGTATGGGAGGAGTGGACAAGGGAGCTGGAAAGCAGGAGGTCAATGGATGAGCGGAGGGGACGGTTAGGGTGATACTTTGAGACAAGGTCTGAGATATACAAATGAATGGTAACACAACGCACCAGCAAACTTAATGTGCGCTGCAGTGCACTCTCTACAACATGCACTAAACGCATGGACCCCGTGTGTTCAGTGCAATGTTATGTTGTGGACAGGTCCTTATTAAATTTACATTTGGTGGTATGACCATACTGCTTTAAAAACGAATGACTGCAGTTTTATAAAGCCCAGTGGTGTGCTTTACAAATGTGCATCGCGCTCCAATGGCTTCGAGAAGCTGGTAGGAACCAATAAAAATAAATCCGAGGTGGGGGAAAAGCCAGGAGGAGAGTGACCTTTCAAAGTCATTTGACTGGTTTTCATTCACAGAGCTTTCTCCACATAGAGAGAACTTCAAAGAGCAATGCCGGCTCCACGTTGTGGCCCGCATTTTATAAAGACTGAGTGTATAACCTCTTTGTTATAAATAGCATCTTTGTCCAAGGACAAACAGCAACTATCCGGGTCAGGTCACTATCTGCAATTAGTTTGTATGTTCTCCCTGTGCTTGTGTGGCATTCCTTCAGGTACTCTGGTTTGCTCCCACACTCCAAAGGCATGCAGGTAGGTTAATTGGCTCCGGTATAAATTGGCCTGTATGTATGCACGTGAGATAGGGACCTTAGAATGTAAGCTCCTTGAGGCCAGGGACTGATGTGAATGTGCTCTGTAAAAGCGTTGTGCAAATTGTCAGCGCTATATAAATACCAATAATAATAATAAACAAGATTTTCGAACCCGTCCACTTTTCCTACTGAGCTGTGTCAAGATGGACATATCTGAAGTAGCAGCATGTCATTTCAACACATTATCTTGGTGGTGGGAGATCTCAGCACTGCCTTTGTAAGGACATTATTAGCACCAATGAGGAAACTACTCTCTCTTAGGGCTCGTTTACACCAGTCTGTCCACTAAAATGTTTTAGTGGACGGGCTAGTGCATTGTGGAAGCTCTGGCAGTGTGCGTTGTATTGCACATTGCCAAAGCTGTCACCACACAATTTGTACACTCCACAGTCTCTCCAGTGCGACGACCTGCGGTGGCATCCAATGCACTAAGATTAAATGCCCGATTTTAAAAATGAGGCTGTGCGGGATCAGACAGGTCACACATGAAAGATCTTGGTGAAGCAAGAACTGTCAACATATGTGCTCTTACAGATCTATTAGGGGGTCAGGAACAACTAAAGCTAGCCATACACTGGTAGATGTTCAAAATCTGAACATTCGATAATGCCAGCAAAGACTTCTAGAATGTTGTTCAATCATTTTACATTCAATTTTGCAATGAAAGGAGCTTCTTGGATGAAACTCCGTACTTACTGTTAAATTTCATTCATTCGAGAAATATTTATATTTATATTATTATTATTTTTTTTCATCTTTACACTCAAAAACAATAATCAATTTAACCCCATTACCTATTAGAAAGTCGAGCAGTCCGGAAATTAGTTTCTTTCACATACAATACTGCTTCTGTACGGCCAGATTTAGGGCTCATACATTAGAAATGTATTGACCATATACACGTTTTTGTGGCCAAAATACTTGCAGTTTAGACATGTAAACACGCATGCGTAAACTTTTCATTCCCTTCCAACTTCTCTGTTTTCAGTGAATTGCTCCATAAAGTGTTTCAGTGTACAAGTGTTTAGATGTGTACAAGTCCATAAAATGTTCACATCCTTAAAATTCTTCTACCTTTCCACTAGCTCAATTTTCAGTCCTAGCATCTCGCATGAACATAGCGTTTACGTTCATGTGTAAATAACGCAGAAATACTGACCATGGGCGCAGAATTTTCTACATTGATGTTATGTAGCTCAATGCGCAGTAAGATTACTGAGCACAATGCAGCTGTGTGCATGGGCCCATAAGGGCTGGTTTACACTGCCACGTTAAGAATGGTATTTGTGCGCTTAGTGCACGCTATTGCACATCCCAATGCACTGCAGGCAAGGTGCATGGGTGCGTTGTGTTGCCATTCATTCTGAATTGCACCCTGACGCACCTCTCAGCAGGGCGTGTGTTGTACTACAACACACAGTACCGCGCTAGCGTGCGTTGCATTGCCTTGCAGCGCACATAAACAATGCATGCACCATTCTCAGTACTGTGCATTGCACGCCAACCGATAGGGTCATTGGGGTGCCATTCAAAATGAATGGCTTTGCAACGCACGAGCGCACCTAGCCTGCAGTGCATTGCAATAGCGTGTGCTAAATGCAACACAGCAGTGTGAACCAGCCCCTTATATACAATACTGCTGTGTTACGATCTGTAAAAAAAAACTATTCGCTGCACTGATTTGGACGCAGCGTTTCTTTACTCCCGTGTGGATGAGCCCTAAGGGTAATGCACACAGGCATTGTACACTTATCCATCATATAAAATATCAGAGGTAAAGCAGATGATCAGAAAGCTTGTTTTTCTGCAATAAATGAACAGCAAATAATATATTGTTGCCATGGATTTCCTGCTATGGGTATCTGTGCCTTATATTCATCGTATCCACGGCTCTGTTTCCAATCAGAGAGATCCCTTTTCCCAGAAGCATCATCAGTGAGGATGGAGCATGAGATCAGCAGAGCACAAAGAGGAAACCAAGATCAGGCAGCAGAGGGGAGGTGGAGGAGTGACATCCTCATATGATGCTGCCATTGCCTCCTCCCTGCTAGTAATCATCATCACATCACTCTTGTGGTTCCTTGCTTCCAGGGGCTCTCCATGTAGCCTTCCAGCCCTCCAAGCCCCTGCTTTTTGTTCATGCATCTCCCAGGCTGCAGAGGAAGAGGACAGTGCACACAGCATGCACTGGGGTGTTGGTCTAGTCACGTCCAGGTCTTGTGTGGTTGATCTGAGCAGAAATCAGACCTTGTCGCTGTGCTGGTGTGGAGGATCAGAGGACAACTACTCCTTTTATGGGGACATCATCGCTTTCCCTTTGCAGGATTCCTCTGGCGTTATGTCAGGGCTGGGATCGGATTCCTTGTGGAAGAAAACCCTGTATCTGACTGGGGGAGCCCTGCTGGCTGCTGCTGCATACCTACTCCATGAGCTGCTGGCAATCAGGTGAGGGCAGATGTGGGTGGCCTGCCTGGCCAGGGCTGAATGATGTGTGTATCCTGTCTGGGAGAGATTTACAAATACAGAAGGTAAACATTGATTGCTAAAGATCCTGATCACAGCAACAAAGCAGCCTGAGAGCTGTAGCAGTGTTTATTATTGTTCATGGACTGCTAATGTGACATTGACAACCTCTGGCCAATGTTGGGATCAACAATCAGAGGTGGGTAGGGTTGATTGTTTTGCACACTGTCCTGATCTAATGTATACATTTGGTAGCAGCATCAGCAGCAGTGTATTTACTGGAAAAGCCTTGTTGACAATCCGCACAGGATTAACCCCTTTCACTCTTATTACTAATCCATTGATTGGTTGCAGTCACTGTTTAGCCAGAATTCTTGGGCCCAGCTTCTTCGACAGAAGTCGATTGAGTAATCATTGTTATTATTATTATACTACAGAATTTATATAGCACCAACATTTAGTACTTTACAACATGTAGGGAGACAGTACAGTTACAATAATAGTAACTGTACTGTTACAATCTAGTAGGTGGGGCACATGGTATAAAAGGTAATAATTGTGTGGGATGAGTTAGGGGCACGTGATACAAAAGATAATACATGTGTGGGATGAGTTAATGGAAGAAGTAAAAGGACAGGTATTATGTCAAGGAGGGATAGGCTACCCTGAAGATATACGTTTTCAAGGATCACCTAAAGGTGGACAGAGTATGAGATAAGTGGATAGATTGTGATAGGGAGTTCCAGAGGACGGGAGAGGCTCTGGAGAAGTCCTGGAGGCGAGCAAGGGAGGAGGTGACGAGAAAACTGGAGAGAAGGGGGTCTTGAAAAGAGCGGAGAGGATGGTTTGGGCAGGGCCAGATTTCCCACCAGGCATCTGCCTACAGGCACCCTCCACAGAGGGGAGCCACATATCTGAAATAGATAAATACGGTATATTTTATTTACAGCTCTCCCTGCCTGACAGGGGCCATTCAATGTCGGGATAGGTGTGCTCAGTGTGTGATCATTGATGAGGACAGACAGGGGGATGTGCGATCAGACAGATGGATGCACACAGCTGCAGATCTGAGGGCTGAGGGGGGTGCCTGGGGTGTGATCCCCTTTACGTTGCCGGTCTGTGCCTCACTCTGGCAGCCCTCGCCCTCCTGGCAGTGGCGCTCAGCACCGATCACTGTGAGATGAATGCTCGGAGGCATAGTAATCGCTGCAGGAAACCGAGGGGGACAATCACAGACCTGAACTGGCTGCGGAGGTGGAGAGATGCTGCCCAGAGGGATCTGCCTGATCTCTAGGGTAGGAGACCCGCTGGTGTTGCACCAGGAATACCGGCACCGGGATGTCCCCTGTCCCCACCCATATCTGGCCCTGGACAGCCACTACACCCACCACTTCAACTGCACCTTGTCTGGGCTCTGTGGGAAATGCCACCTGGAGGGCTTTTTCACAAGGACACTGAAGAGCTGACCCTATATGGTAGGAGGTCCACCTATAGTGAATATTGCATTTACTTTCTTTCAGACACTGGAGGTGAACCTACAGTGTGTACTGGAATGTATTGTCTCCCAGGGTAACCTATAGTGCACACTGGATTTTTTTTTGTCCTCCAGGCATAATTATTTTTTTTTTTTGTTTCCCC
>NW_017307063.1:57729-58549 GCF_000935625.1 Nanorana parkeri | reverse complement strand
GGGGGGCACTTCGGATTTCTCTGCCTGCAGGTTCCTGAGAAGTAAATCCGGCCCTCGGTTTAGGTGATATTGAGAGATAAAGTTGGTGATGTAGTTTGGGGCCGAGTTGTAGATGGCTTTGTATATTGTTGTTAGTATTTAGAATTGTATTCATTGGGCGAGTGGGAGCCAGTGGAGGGATTGTAAAAGAGGGGCGGTGGACTGTTGTCGAGCCAGCAGTGACATCTACTGTTAGAATTCAGTCCAATTCGGGTGAAATTCTAACAGTGTATGGGCAGCTTTAGGCTACATTCAAACCTATGCATGAGTAAAGTCAGGCAATTCAGAGTATTTTGTTTTTCAGGTTTTTATCTACACTGCTTGTAGTACAGAATCAGGCATTTGTGGCCCCATAGACTTTTAAATGGGAATACTTGAAATTGCATGTAAACATGTGTATCCTCCGACAAGTCACTTACTGTAATGTTACATTTAGTTGTAAACAATAATAGGTGGAGACTTCGCTAATTACCCACCCTGAGACTGGAGCCGATTGAAAAAGCAGGTTGTACTATACTGCTACACTACACTGGATGTTTGCTACTTAGTGACAGTGTATGGCCTGCTAATTCTTCTGAAACATAACATTTGACAATGGCTTCAACATGCACCACCACTATCATTTCCCAGCATGGATGATGGATAAACAAGGCCCTTTACAGTAATAGACAAGCTATTGATTAGCATAACTGGTCTGCTGGTGAGCAGGCAGTTATAAAACAACAGGAAATGCATACCTGTACATTGTATACTCTATCTCTCTCTCTCTCTCTCTCTCTCT
>NW_017307063.1:55986-57428 GCF_000935625.1 Nanorana parkeri | reverse complement strand
GGTAAGTTGTCAGTGGTAAGGGGTAACATACAGGGGGATGGGGTGAGTCCATGTTGGGGATTTATATGTCCAGGATCTCCTCTCAGTTGGTGACATTCTGTGCAGATATTTTCACCGTCAGCTCCTCTTCTCCCAGTACAATGTGGAGTTTCCTCTTTTCTTCTAAAGAGGTGAAGTCCAGGATAAGAGTGGAGAGCCTCTGGAAGTGAGTGTCCCTCAGTGCTGAGTACTTGGGGCACTGTAGCAGGAAGTGGACCTCATCTTCCAGGGCTCCCTGGTGACACCGCTGGCACAATCTACTCTCCTTGGGCTTGTAGGTCTGTCTATTCCGCCTTGATACAATTTCCAGGCTGTGGGCGCTCAGTCTATAACGGCTCAGGATTTGTCTGTCTTTGGGGTCTTGTAGTACCTCCAGGTATGGGGCCAGTTTGTATTCTCTCTGTAATGACTGGTAAATAGTGAGTTTCTGGGATTTTGCTATTTCGTTTCTCCATTCTCTGATATAGTTTTCTTTAGAATCCTTAATTTCGTCCTTTATGTGATATTTTGTCAGGCTGCATTCATGGGAGCTTTGGATGGACAAGGTGCTGATAAGTTGTTGCATGTTTAGGTGATATTGAGAGATAAAGTTGGTGATGTAGTTTGGGGCCGAGTTGTAGATGGCTTTGTATATTGTTGTTAGTATTTAGAATTGTATTCATTGGGCGAGTGGGAGCCAGTGGAGGGATTGTAAAAGAGGGGCGGTGGACTGTTGTCGAGCCAGCAGTGACATCTACTGTTAGAATTCAGTCCAATTCGGGTGAAATTCTAACAGTGTATGGGCAGCTTTAGGCTACATTCAAACCTATGCATGAGTAAAGTCAGGCAATTCAGAGTATTTTGTTTTTCAGGTTTTTATCTACACTGCTTGTAGTACAGAATCAGGCATTTGTGGCCCCATAGACTTTTAAATGGGAATACTTGAAATTGCATGTAAACATGTGTATCCTCCGCCAAGTCCCTTACGGTTCCCCATAGACTTTTAAATGGGAATACTTGAAATTGCATGTAAACATGTGTATCCTCCGACAAGTCACTTACTGTAATGTTACATTTAGTTGTAAACAATAATAGGTGGAGACTTCGCTAATTACCCACCCTGAGACTGGAGCCGATTGAAAAAGCAGGTTGTACTATACTGCTACACTACACTGGATGTTTGCTACTTAGTGACAGTGTATGGCCTGCTAATTCTTCTGAAACATAACATTTGACAATGGCTTCAACATGCACCACCACTATCATTTCCCAGCATGGATGATGGATAAACAAGGCCCTTTACAGTAATAGACAAGCTATTGATTAGCATAACTGGTCTGCTGGTGAGCAGGCAGTTATAAAAAAACAGGAAATGCATACCTGTACATTGTATACTCTATCTCTCTCTCTCTCTCTCTCTCTCT
>NW_017307063.1:23223-55973 GCF_000935625.1 Nanorana parkeri | reverse complement strand
CGGCAGGTAATAGAACATTATTAGGGGTAAAGGATGATATGGAAGAATAGGTAAGTTGTCAGTGGTAAGGGGTAACATACAGGGGGATGGGGTGAGTCCATGTTGGGGATTTATATGTCCAGGATCTCCTCTCAGTTGGTGACATTCTGTGCAGATATTTTCACCGTCAGCTCCTCTTCTCCCAGTACAATGTGGAGTTTCCTCTTTTCTTCTAAAGAGGTGAAGTCCAGGATAAGAGTGGAGAGCCTCTGGAAGTGAGTGTCCCTCAGTGCTGAGTACTTGGGGCACTGTAGCAGGAAGTGGACCTCATCTTCCAGGGCTCCCTGGTGACACCGCTGGCACAATCTACTCTCCTTGGGCTTGTAGGTCTGTCTATTCCGCCTTGATACAATTTCCAGGCTGTGGGCGCTCAGTCTATAACGGCTCAGGATTTGTCTGTCTTTGGGGTCTTGTAGTACCTCCAGGTATGGGGCCAGTTTGTATTCTCTCTGTAATGACTGGTAAATAGTGAGTTTCTGGGATTTTGCTATTTCGTTTCTCCATTCTCTGATATAGTTTTCTTTAGAATCCTTAATTTCGTCCTTTATGTGATATTTTGTCAGGCTGCATTCATGGGAGCTTTGGATGGACAAGGTGCTGATAAGTTGTTGCAGGCCGCATGGCTTGGAGTGGTACTTGTTGGCCAGTAGGGCTTTATGGTGGTATGAATTGGGGCTGTTGTTTAGGTGGTCCCAGTATGATAACGCCCTCTTTACTGCAAGAAGTAAAGAGAATCTGCCTGGCAAGCATTGTCAGAGTTACTCCAATGGACTTGGAGGAGGTGCTTGCAGAATTCCAGATGGAATATTTCTGTTGGGCTGGTGTCCCATCTGAGTTGGTCTGGATAGGTGATGGGACCCCATACTGCCATAAAGGAAGATTGGAGTGATGACACTATTCGCACGTCTTGGTTCACACTGCTCGATTCTCGTACGATCGTGGGATTTCCCGCAATTCTCGTACGAGAATCGAGCAGTGTATGGACACATTATCAAAGATTTTAAGCCAGACTCTCACAGGTGGTTTTAGTTTGTAGAGTTGTCTCCTGATGGCATAGAAGGTTCTACATGTCTTGTCTCTTAGTGCCTCTATGGCTGGTTTGAAACTTCCTGTTTGCTTCATTTCTAGGCCGAGGTACGTATAACTGTTGGATTCATCAAGAGTATATCTCCTACAAGAGTTGATATACAACAGTAGGCCCATGTCTTACTGTGTGATACTATTGAATACTATGGTGGCTATATAGGGACACTTAGCAGAAAGTGAGGAGAATGTGAGGAGAGGTCCCTGTTCTTTGCAGTCCATCTAAAATTAAAGAACTCCTGGCAAATAAAATCTTTACCCTTGCAGTGGGGCTTCCCCCGCACTGCAAGGGTTAAGTGCTCGTTTTGCCTAAAATAACAAAGATAGTCACCCAACCAGCAATGCCGGCTTGCTCCCAGACGGCTTCCTTCTGCCTCGCTCCCCTTTCGCTCCAACCATGGAATTTTCTCTTGGCATCCTCACATCCAATAAACTGTATAGGATGTGATGAGTCACAGGACCTTAGACCGCCAGAGCAGAGGGGAGTGAAGCTAAAGGGACAGGTCTACGAGCCAGCCGGAATTGTGGTTCTGGTGAGGATAGCTCTGTTATTTTTGCTCCCTAGACAAAACAAGCACTTAACCCTTGCAGTGCTGGGGTTGCCCCACTGCAAGGGTTAAGATTTTATTTGCCCAGGGTTCTTCTTTAAGTAGGCAGTGCTGATACCATGTGTTTAGAAATGTAGAGCTGTGTTGTCATGTTGAAAAGCAGTTAGGGGCTTCTGGCATACCAACGGTTATCGAGTTTCTGCGCTTGTAGAGTATTTAAAGGAGTATAATATCGGTAAACATGCATGTATTCTAGAGATATACTATTTGTGTTTTTTTTGCCTTGACATATGGTTTAATTGCAGTAAAATGAGAAATTGGTGAGATTCAGATAACAGTTGTAGGTTCTTGCACTTTGTACAGTACCTGTACATTAAACTAGCCACAATTTCACAAGCCCACTGGTGTTCATGAAGTAGTATTAGTTGTGAAAAAACACAGACGCACTTATACGGCAAATTGGTCAGAATGTTCATTTGCTGAGTGTTTATTTGTCACATGTATTCTTTCGTATAAATTCTGATTTTTCTAATAGGCTACCCCTTCACTGCAAGGGTTAAATGCTTCTTTTGCCCTAGGGGCCAGGATAAAGAAAATACACTCACCTGATCCTCGTTCCTGCGAAAGTCAACGTTTACCTCCCTCCCCCTCCACCCTGGCTGTAGTATGTCCCTCGGCATCCTCACATCTAATGCAAGTGAATGGATCTGCATTAGACATGTTGACGTCTTGGGTCCTTAGCCCTCTGGAGCCTGGGGAAAAAGAGGTGGGATTGGTCTAACAGCCAAGCGGGATAGAGGATCAGGTAATTATATCTTCTTTAATCCAGCCACAAGACCCAGGGCTGTCCCATTAATCACCGCCTGGAGGGGGTATCAGCTAATGGTCCTTCCAGTGGGGAATGAGTGTGTGTGCTGTCAGCCACTCTGTCTGAGCTCACTGATGTCACTGCTTGCCAGGAGCTCAGTGGGACGCCAGACCGAGCGGCCTGTGAGGTAGCTAGGCAGGACACCAGTGTCACGGGTTGCTGGGAGTTCCTAGCACAGGTTTCTAAGGGCTCTTTCACATGTGCACTGATTAACATACCTGTAGTGTTAACAAGGCATTCGGCAGGCATTTTCAAGGCATTAGGGAGGCGTCAAATACGCTTGCAAAATGCCCTGGAAGTAAGGAAGAGTGCTAAGTGACGTAGTAAAGAGATGTGACCAGCGGGAGTCGCAGTAGCTGGGCAGATATGGGTCATACAATCTTGGTTGTTGCTCTACCTCTTGAATTAGCCCAGCAACATTTATTTCTGACATATTTCAGGCTAGAAACTGCCCGCTTTTGTTGGGTGTGACATTCACATTCACACAACATTGGCTGTGTGCAGACAGGAAGTGTCATCTGCAGCTGCTCCGTCCACTCACTCTATAATTCCCCAGTGGTTTTTGGGCTTGCAAAACCTCCTATACCTCTTCTGAGCACCTGTGCATTGCTTCTTAAATGCCCCAAAAATGCTCTAGGGAGCATTGACCGAGCGTTTAGAGGGTGTTTCAATATGTTTAAATGGAGGCTTTATTACAGCGGCCATGCCTCCAGAACGTGACATGCACTCGTATTTTTTTAACACAACGCTAACATCCATGTGTGAACTGTTCTGGGCGGTTGCTATTGTTTTATCTCACATGGGCTTTAAAAGGTGGCAGAGGGGCGTTAAATTGCTTCTCAAATGCCTGATTTTAACAGGTGCGAAAGAGCCCTAACTCAGTTGTTCCTAATGCGTTTCACAGAGAGCACCATTAAGCTGGCCATACACTGTACAACCCTTGCAAGACTTTTGTCTTGCGATGGTTGTAAAGTAATTTAAAAAATGTACGATCTGCCCATCTTGGACAGGCAGATCGTACTTGCAATCATCGCAAGCCCACCTCGCTGAGGGGCAGGCTTCCAATGACTGCAATGCTGAACGGGCAGTGTTCGCGTGCGCACACCGGCCCGTTCGGCAGCTGTCGAACGAATCGCGGCGGGTTTTCCAGCCTGCTTGTTCGATGGAAGACGTGCGATCGTACAGTACAAACGGGCGCACGCCTTCCATACACTTTGCGATTATCGCACGATTGCGGGATTTCCCGCGATGATCGTAGGATAATCGTACAGTGTATGGGCACCTATAGATTGTTACTTTACTAAAGCAGGAGATACAGGTGAATAAAAATGCTGTTGCTGCAAAGATAAAAAGTGTAACAAAATGAATCCATAGAGTGCTGTAGTCATTGCTAGAAATCACTGCTATTACAGTCCCTTTACAAATCATTGCTCCCACATTTGTGCTCCCTACAGCCCCCACAAAAATAATAGTGCCACACTAATATTTCCTTCAAAAATAACGTGCTGGTCAAGCAAGTACCATCTATCAGTCTATCTATCAGTCTATCTATCAGTCTATCTACTGATAGACTTTAGCACGATATTCTAATTATTCGAGTTTCACCTGTATACATATGTATATACACACAGGTGAAACTCGAATAATTAGAATTAAAAAAAAAAATAAGATCCAACAAGATCCATTAGATCCATTAGATTAACAAGATCTATTAGAAAAGATCCGAGGGAAAAATATAAACAGAGAAGGGAATGGAAAGCACAGAGAAAATAACCCAGTCTAAACAATATTTTTCTTTTACTGACTAAGCACCTAGGTTAGGAAAACACAGACTTCTATCTGCAGTGGCCTGAGAGCTGCACCATAAGGCATAGCTACAGATAACAGCACCTATGGCAAGCACTGAAACTGTGCCCCTTTCCAAAAACTGACACCCATATTTTAGATACATTTACCATAATTTTAACTCAGTACAAGTTCCCCCTTACATCAGTGTCCCTCCTTGCATCAGAGTCCCTCTACATAAGAGGGAACTCTGGGGAGATTTATATAAGGGGGGACTCTGGGCACTAAGTCCCCAGGGTCTCCTCTTACATCAGAGTCCCCAGAATCCCCCCTTATATCATCGTCCCCAGAGAACCACCTTTTACATTAGACCCCTAGCGTCACTTTTCCACTCCATATAAGCTATTGGAGCACAGATTGTTCTCCAATAGGTTATTGCCCAGCTTCTGCAGCCGAGCAATGACAGGGACCGGAAGTGATGCAATCAATGTCGCTTCCGGTTGCTTAGTGCGGGGAGGAGATCTGTAAATTGAGGTTCGCCAGTCTCCTCCCTGTCTTCCTGCTGACACCCGACATGCCAGTTCCGGGCCCGCAGAAGGGCAGCGGAGCCCAAGAAGCAAGGCACACTTCACTGGCGCCTGGAAGCAATCTGGTGGCAACTGAGCCACCAGAATCGCTTCCGCTGTTCCAGTGTCGGCTTTACAAATGTAAACTGAGTCCCAGCAGCTAGTCTGTTTAAAGGGGCCTGAAAGGGTTAAAGATCTGTCGATCTGCCAGAAACACAAACCTTAGCTTCAGTCGTGCACAGTTGTACTGGCTTTTCTACTGTACTGAAGTTGATTACCCTGATTTCACTGCAAACTGTGAGCTTCCCACTGTGCACTTTGGATGCTGAATCAAGTCAGACAGAGCCTGTCTCATTTATTGGCTGGAGGATGTCCAGCATCATCTAAACCTTTTGTCCACGGAGAGCAAGGGTCCAATTCTGCAGCTGCTGGCAGGACACAGACTTTTCTACTCAGGCTGTTTAGAAAGAAAAAAAAATTGTAAGACATTGAACACCTAGAATTTATTTATCTGATTTAAATTGAAGGTAACATTTCTTTTAAATGCAAGCAGAATAAAGTCGGGTATACACGGTTTGAATATCGTCCAGTTCCTGATGAACCGGTTGAAATGTGCACAGTGGGTGCTGCTATCGGCACCCTTCTGCCTGTTATTCCTGGATCAGCTGATCGATGGAGTCGGTTGGAAAATTCTCGTAACAAGTGTCCAATCAGCTGCTAGCTCCATTCAGGTTTACTGACAGCGCCTGTAATACAATGCAGAATAACATAGACACCAGCACTCCAAGTAATGAATCAATGGCGTTTGTTTATTGACGCATGAGACATAGCATAATGTATCAAAAACAACGTTTAGGGGTCTCACAACATCCCCTTCATCAGGCAAAATGAGTGGGGTAGAAGAATGTTAGGGGGGTAGTAGTGTCTGGTTTACCCGTACTACTAGGGATTGGGGGAGGGGGGGTCCCATAATTCGCTTACACCAAACATCCTACCGAGTCACTATGACTGCAAGTCCCCAGTTCTTGGACCACTATCAAGCGGTTTTCCATCCTGCATCAAATACCTCGGTAATTCGTGGGGTCTATCCCTGGATGATGGGATGAGAGCCATGGTTCCCACACACTTAGAGACCTGGAATGCTTGTCTTCTAAGATTCTAGACAGTCAATCATTAAGCATAATATTATCCAACGATAAATAAAACGATCTTTTCTTTTGAACGTATTTAAGATAACATTTGGTTCTATAATAAGTAAAATATGAATGTGTTTTATTTAGAAAGACAGTTACAGTTTTTAAAAAACATGATTCCGATAATACTGAATACATTACCCAGCAGTTCCTGACATGTAAAAGGTGAATAATGTAATTAATGATATAACATAATATGATTTTCTGTGTGTTTGCAGGAAAGAGCAAGAAGTTGACTCCAAAGATGCCATTATTTTACATCAGTTTTCACGGCCAATCAATGGTGTTCCTAGTTTATCTCCATTCTGTCTGAAATTGGAAACTTACCTAAGAATGGCTGACCTACCATATCAGGTAAATTGCAAAGATTATGTAACGTATCCATAACATTAGATTGATGCTTTCTAAACATACGTTCTAGTTCAGTGGTTCTCAGCCTTGGTTGGTAAATTCTTCCAAAACCTTCCATACCCCAACAGTAAGAAAAAGTTTATGCTCATACAATAAAAGTAAAGGAATGCTAGAAATTTTAGTGTTGTCCCTAGAAGAAGAAATACGCGGGACTCTTCCAATGGGGACACCTGTTCCAGGGACAACTGTCTAAGAGGGGAATTTTCCTCACTTTGGGACATTTCCTCTAGCATTCCCTCTATGGTACACAGACAGCAAAGAACTAACCTGGCAGGTTTTTTTTAACCCTTCCCTTTATTATATACTAGGTCCTCCTTAGAGATGTGTGAATTGACTTCAAGGTGATTATCATGACTAGGGATGCACTGATACCAATACTAGTATCTGTGCCGATACTGGACATTTTCACGAGTGCCCCAATACTAAGCCCCAATACCGGCGCTTTACATTTTTAAACAGGTGCGGCTGCTGGGGACCTCGCGGTGGCTGTGTTTTTCAGCGCCAATCCGGCTACACATTTCCTGCAAGCACTTTTTTTCAGATCGCACTGGACTGCAACACAGGCATTGTTTTGCCACGGGTTCTTGTGCGGGTGATCGCACTGCGGGCAGGGGATGTAGCCGCGGTGCCATCGACTTCAATGCACTGCCACGGCCCCTTCCTCCCCTGAATGCAGGAAGCCGGCCGGGATGTGATACAGTGCTTTCCAGCAGCTGACCGCTCTGGAACGCACTGTTTATGGTGTGAACAAGCCCTTGGGTCCCATTCACACAGGTGGTCTGATTAGATCTGCAGGTCCGTTTTTCAGGTGGATCTGATTGGAAGCCCCATGTAACAGACCTGCATGTGTCTACATCCGATTACCCCCGACTTGAGAGTTCTGTTTTGGCCTACCTGGTTGTGACGCATTAGAGGTAATCAGATGTAAACCAACACATGTTTGCTTACAGCTGACTCCCCATAGACCTAACATGGGTCCGTATAGCTCAGAATAAAACTGAAGGGATACAGATGTCACATGAGTGACATCTGTTCTATTCTGCTCAGATCAGCAGGGGATCCAAATTCCCTGCTGATCGGAACAGACGGCACCTGTGTGAAAGGGGTCTAAAGGTGCCCATGCACCTTACAACCATCGCAAGACTTTTTCTTGCGATGGTCCTATGCTTATTGAAAGCTCGTACGATCTGCCCACCTTGGATCGGGTTTTCGATTATGTTGGTTCGACAAAAGACGTGCGACCGTACAGTAGAAACGGTCGCACGTCTTCGTTCACACTGCTCGATTCTCGTACGATCGCGGGATTTCGCCCGATTCTCGTACGAGAATCGAGCAGTGTATGGGCACCTTTAGAGTATACATCAACTTCTGTAGAAAGAAACAGTAAGGGGCCTGGGCAAGAAGGAAGATATGGCAGACAATGAGTTGGGGGGTGCAGCAAAACTAATACACAAGAAGAACTAGAATTACACTAAGGCTGGGTTCACACCTGGGCGTTTTTTAGCGCTGATCGAAGCGCTGAAAAACGCTCAAGAAGTGAAATCCTATGAATTGCTATGGGCATGGCTCCCTCCTGGGCGTATTTAAGCGCGTTTTGTCGCGCTGAAAAACGCCCTACGTGCGAAATAGTACTTGAGCTTCTTTGGGGCAGATTTCAGAGCGTACCCATTAGACTTCTAAATAGAGATTTCGTAAACGCTTTCGGTGACAGGAAATCGCGCTAGAAACGCGTGTGCAAAAACGCGCATATTACGAACGCCCAGGTGTGAACCCAGGCTAACAGTAAAATGTACAAAGTTGAGAGAGATAGGGGGCACAAGATACCCAGAACGCAGCAAAAATTCAGAACGAACAGAACTGGAATACAAGATACTGAAAGCATACTGGAACCTAAAGACAAAAGCCTAACTGTAAAAGAAGATTTGGTAGAAAAATGTGGGACGCATAATATACTAGCTTCCACTGGAAGTCAACTTTTATTAACACCTTGGTAGATTGTGAGAAGCACACTCAACACTGAGCATATCACAGCACAAACACGGCACAGACAAACATTGACCAAAGACTTATACAAAAAAGATGGAGAAGTGCATCGTCTACTCCAGCTATTAGAGAGCAAGCACTCAGATGCTGAGATATGGAATCAAATATGGATTTTTACTGTAAGACTGAGTATTATGACATCACCTATGTTGTCCGTCTGCAAAGTAATTGTGTTGTAGAACATATAATCCCTGTCAATATTTCTGTTCATGGGAATTATATGTACTATAACATAATCGCTTTGATGAGAATTGGATTATATGTACCACTACAAAATCTTATGAAACAGCCCTTTCTTCATAGCTCTTAGATCTACTGCAGGCAGAGCATTTTAGCAATAGACTGGAATAGAATAAAGGTAATACAATGATGAGGCGCAGATCTGTGTGTTCAGTTGGCACTTTCATGATTTTTTGTTTCATGATTTAGGCAGGCTACTAAAAAAAAAGAACATTAGCTGGTATTATTATTAATATTGTTATTATTATTATTATAATACAGTATTTAGATAGCCCCAACAGTCTGCACTGCTCTTTACAATATAAGGAAGTAGAGCTGCAACAACTAATCGATTAAATCGATTAAAATCGATAATGAGAATCGTTGGTAACGATTCTCATCATCGATTAGTTGCCGCTGTTCTCCTCTCCGCTGATGCTGGCTGCAGCGGTCTGTGTCCCTTCAAATCCCCGCTGCTCTCCCCGCCTGTGTCGGCAGAGGCAGCGGGGACACAGACCCCCATACGTCCGCTGCTGCTCCCCCGGCCGCTTCCTCCTCTCACACATTCCGGCAGCTCCTACGGTCCCCCCGGGCCGCTCCTATGATCCCCCCGGTTTGGCCGTTGCTCCTCTGCCCCGCCCCTTGCCTCCTCTACATCTGCAGGCTGGGAGCCATACCCAGCCTGCTATTGGATATTTTAAATTGCAATAGCCAATAGCAGGCTGGGTATTGCTCCCAGCAATAATGTTAAAAAAAAAGTTAAACTAAAATTAAAAAGTTTAATAAACAAAAATGAAAAATAGAATTTTTTTTTATTTGGTGCGTTATTTTAACCACTTGCTGTCCGGGGCATTTTCTTACTATTTGTGCACACATGATAAAATGTACATTTTTGGCTAGAAAACAGCTTTAAACCCCCACGCAATGATATATGTTCTGAAAGCAGAGGCCCTGTAGAAAAAAAAATGCTAGTTGCAATTTTTTACGTCGCACGGTTTTTGCGCAAATGTTTATCAAACTCGTATTTTTAGGAAAAAATAAACTAAATTAAAATTTAGTGCACAGAAACATAATATAATACCCAATTTGTTAGTAAAATATGAAAAACGGGGTCACGCCGGGTAAATAGATACCAAACATGTCAAGCCTTAAAAATGCGTTCGCCCGTGAAGCCGCAAAAAAAGTAATTACCCAAAATTTCCCATAGGGAACATTTTAAATGCTTTTACCACTCATCGGTTTACTGCTAACAGTGATTGACAGAGTTATTGCTCTCACTCCGATGTTAAGACATAAGAAAAAAGGTGTTTTTATCCACTTTGTGACCAGAGCAATTTTCACATTTTTTGCAAACATGTTAAAATTCAAATTCTTTGCAAGAAAACTGCTTAAAACCCCTCAACAAATATATATTTTCTTAGAGCAGAGAATTAAAAAAAAATGCTAGTTACATTTTTTTATGACCCACAATATTTGTGCAAATGCTGCAGTTGTGATCTTGGTACCAGGTACCTTGGTACTTTAAAACCAGGACATATTGAGGGGAATTTATCAAACCTGGAACAGACAGAATATGGAGCAGTCGTCCATGGCATCCAATCAGCTTCTCTCTTCAGTTTGTTCAGTTAAAATATTTGAAAGTTAAAGAGAGAAGAATTCTAACTGATTTCCACTTATACGTAATCTGATAAATATTCCTAAACATTTACCTTTTACCGATAAGCTTTAAGCAAGATGCTACTGCCTCCTGGTTAGGCCATTATGCATTTAGGCTGTATTGGCCTCTCTATGCCACTGGGTCCCTTACACAAGCTTAATTGGAGAGACCTAAAGCTGAACTCCAGGCAAACAACTGAATCAGATCAGATAAACATATAAGAGCTGTTGAAGGAATTGAATTTCTATTCTATTGTCTATTTACACAGCTCTGCCAGACAGAAGAACCAGACTGGAGCCCTACTTTTCTCTACAACTATTAAATTATTACTGATATTTTTGGATAATTATTCATTATATTTTAACTATAATAATGATATTATTATTTATTCATAAAAACAACATTTGGTTTTGATTTATTGTTTTCTAGAGCAACACAAACCTGCATGAATCAGTAAAATTTTAATTTAATGTTAATCTGGTTGGAGTTTTGCTTTAAGGAATCCGATGCAACATTTAAAAGTAGTGCAACAATCATTGAAGTGTAAAGAGAAGCAAACAAAGCAACCAAAATTCGTTCAGTGTACTAAAGTCAGATAAGTAAAAGATTGATTCTGGTTGACTGCTTTGGGTTACTGCAAAGTGCTCTTTCCCTAATGGTGGAAATAAATGAGCAAGCATCATGGAGAAATAAGGAAGTAGAGTATTTGAATATTGGACAGGTACACTTAGAAAAGGAAGTGCAAAATAGATTCGTAGCCAGGGGGAGCTTGGTGGTCAAGTTTATGTGGACCTGCATGTTCATAGACAGAACCTGTGGTTGGGGGGACTGTCTGTAGGAGCCTGTGCATTGCACCTGTGAGCCACTGATTTCAGTTGCAATGCTTTGCAGGTTCAAATGCAAAATATCAATAAATGTTTTTTGTAATATGGGTGCATTTATTATTTTTTGCAAAAAGTGGAATATGCCACCCGCTCCTCTCATTACTTGGAATAATCTATAAAATTATACAAACGATCTCTAACAATGCACTTTTTGATAATGGTTAAAGCTATAATTCCAAGACACTGGGAATCTCCTGACCCTGTGTTAATGCAGGAATGGCTCACCCGTATCAACAAGGTCGCTGAGCTGGAATCATCTTGGATTTACATTATCCAAGATGATATGGGCTCTTACCCTCAGACCTGAACCAGAGCATTTAAAGGTACCACTACCTATACAAACTTTATGAACCCTTGTGGTACCTGAGCTTTAGTTTTAGACAGGTATAGGGTTCCACAATTCAACTACTCCCACTGTTGATTACTTACATACTGGAGGAGGTCAGTCCTGGGATAGGAGCACTCTGACTGGGGCAGCTGGGCTTGGGGTGGACTGATGTGGAGCCATGGTGCAAGGCTCTCCAGGATTAGGTACCCTATCTACCTTCCAGCATGCTCCTTGAGCAGGCTCCCCCCTCCCCCTGTTCCATGCTTCCTTGAGCTCAATCTATATTTCCATCTAATCTCCTTGGGGTATTCACAGGTCCCAGCCTGTCTCTCTTATCCAGGCCTTCCATCCAATGCCTTTCCATCCGTACCAGCAACAAGAGAGAGACTGGTGGTTTCCTCTCTCACTTTGAATCCTTAGCTATTGGGAAACTGCCTCACCCCACCTGTTTCTCTGTTGGAGATTTGGAAGTATACCCTACATGTGCTAATATTCCCAGAACGACCCAGTTCAACATACTATTTCTTTATTCCCGTCATCCCACATTCCTCGTCCATGTCCTTTAACAGCAGGTATTTGTATCTGTAACTTTATGTGCATATGTTTGGTATGCTAGACTGCTTTGCCGTTTTGTATTGTTTGGTTCTTATTTTATAAAGAAAATGTTTCTAAAAAAAAATCATACAAAAAAGTATGCAAAGTGCAATTGCATGCAAAGTGCATTAACAGATGTGTGCGACTCAAATATAAATTACCTTTGTTCTCAGGGACACATACTCTCATAATTTCACCTTACTCTAAAAATAATCTTCTTAAGCTTTGCTAAGGGTATCATAAGGATAAAAATAAGTGTATTTCCTGAACATTGAAATTGTTAATATTTTTGCATTAAGGAACTCAGAAAAACAGGATGATATGTACCAAATAGCTAGACATCGGCATCTAAATTGATATTGGCATTTTCATAGATTTATTTGTTATATGGAAATAACACCGAGAGTAGCTAATGGACTTTCTGAAGTATCCATGAATAATGAATGATGCTGTGATACATAGCACAAGATTCCTATGGGTAAGAAGACATATTTTTTGAGGGAATTCTTTGATAATTTTACATGAGTTTGAACGCAGAGCCGGCCTAAGAATTACTTACCACACCATAAGCCTCAATTACCTAATAATATAATAATCTGCAAATAATGCAGATTTCATTATGTTTTTGAGCTCAGCAGCCCTGTGGTGACAAATTGAACTTTATAGTGTCACCTTTTTGTTTTTTCAGAACTAAAGGGGCAGCTTGCCGACAATAAACACAAATACGCAACACGCTAAATTGTGACTATTTTTTTTCTGATTTAATTGGAATATTTGAACATGATACACATTATATGGAAGATGACTTGGGTGGGTGGGGGGAGCTGTTAAATGTGCCTAGGGCCCTGTTTGGTTTGCAATGGGTAACTAAACCTTGCAGCCAGCACTTATCTGGGCATAGTTCTGTATTCTTCTTTAGGGCCCATTCATACTATTATTTACGGAAACCCTGGATAACACACGTCTATTAAATTATGCTGTGCAGTGCATAGGAAGCACAATCAACATAAATGGGCGGCTATCCCCAAATAATTGTCATTGTGTGTATGGTAACATACCACAACATATTGGCATAATCTGATAATTTTTAAATCATAATTTAAAAAAAGAGCAGCAGCCTGTGGGAAGGGTTTGCAATGTGCCCATGTTTCATGCTACACCCTAAATACGGATGTAACCAGAAACATGGTCTGAAAGGTAAACTTAGTGGAGTTACTTAAGTTCTAATTTCAGTTTGTGGAGGGACTGAAGAGCAGTTGACTGTGATATCCTTCAATAGAACTACGTGATGGTAAATTTTATTCTAATAATCTCCTGCACTTTTAGCAAGATAGCTAAGTTTCCTTACATTATAGATCTAGTGTGAATCATTACGCATAAGATGAGCATGAATGTTTTTTTTTTTTTCATTCTGATCTGTAAGCTGCTTGTACTAAAAAAAAAACGAAAACAAAATAAACAAGCTCATGTGATATATATAGTTATATAAACCTAATAGCAGTTATCAGGATGCCTGTAAACTAATAGCTGTGTCATCACATTTCCTGATGCAGTTGTACAATTTTTTCCAGACCTTAGATGTTTATTTGTCTGAATGTTCATAGTTGCAATTACTCTGTGTTTGTTTTTTAGAACTACTTTGATGGGAAGCTGTCACCTCAGGGAAAAATGCCTTGGATAGAATATAATCACACAAGAGTGTCTGGCACCGAATTCATTATCGACTTTTTGGAAGAGAAACTTGGAGTGAATTTGAACAAAAACCTTAATCCTCATGAAAGAGCCGTTTCTAGAGCAGTCACCAAAATGGTAGAGGAACATTTCTACTGGTGAGTTTGATATTTGAGGAACATAGCATAGTAAAATGTTATAGGAGTAATAATTATGATTAATTGTTATTTGCTGAACCAAATCTGTAAAATGAAATGACTCATACTGCAATGTTGTTTAACAGCAAACGTATAGTTTATGTAGTTAGATTGTAAATTAAAATCATCCAAACCTTTGAACTCAGTAGAGGACTCAGGCCTTCCACTGGGACCTAGGCATTATATGGGACTCACAGGACTCTTGCCACTTGCTCATTGTGATGAGTTTCTGCATGTACTTACAGTATATCTTGCTCTCGTTCTAACATTATACTGTTTGCTATACAGATATATAACTGCACATATACGGAAACCATAACTTATTAGTAGCCACAGATATAGAAATGAATGATTTCCTTATAGCCTGTAGTTACTCCAGGAAAATGACATGCTTTATACTTGTCCAGACAACTCCCTGCAACTTTTGACCACTGCCCCAATGTCCACATGTGTTATTAGCCTTTAGTAGGTGCTTGATCAAGATGTGCCCTAAAGGTACTTTACTATAGATGTGTATAATCAACAAATAACTTTGTTACTTGTTATATAAATATTTATTTGATATATTAATGACAAATAACTTTTACCCAATCCTCACTTCTAATCACCCAGTTTTCTGCAGTCAATCATAGTGCTGTATATAGGCAAGTCACTGGGAGTAGAAGTGTTCAGGAGAGGAAACAGTGGGTCCTGCAATCTTGATGCTAACCTTCAAAACAGTTAATTATTTCTACATCTCCCTGAGTTAGTTTCCAATTCTCTTCAGAATTCTGTAGACTAAAGTTGGTCTATTCATGCTACAGAGGGGGAGAATGGCCTGTCCATTTGCATGTTGCAAATACAGGTCAGGAGTTTTAGTTTTATGTTCAGATCAGTGAACATAAAATAAAGTAACCACAGAAACTACTCTACAACTGTAGAGAACAGAAAAATATCCCAGAATGCACATCTAACATTAAAGGAACATGGCCTAAAACAGCAGAAGACCCTGTTGAGTTTCACTCCTGTCAAGCCAAGAACAGAAAGCTGAGGCAGTGGGCACTGGCTCACCAAAACTGGACAGCTTAATACTGGAAAAATTTAGCCTATTCTGATGAATCTCAGTTTTTGTGGAGGCACCCAGACGGTAGTGCTTAGATTTTAGCATCAACAGCATAAATCCATATATCTAACCTGTCTTGAGTCAACAGTCCAGGCTGGTGGTGTAATGGTGTGAGGAATGTTTTCTTGGCACACTTTGGGACCATTCATAACCAAATAATGTCACATTCTATCTAAGTATTGTTGCTGACAAACAAGGAATGTGCATTCCTTTATGGCCACAATGCAGTATATTGTAGTGTTCCTAATAAAAACTAGATACTGTATATTCTGCGAATATGTTGTATGATAGATAGACTGATAGATAGACTGATAGATAGACTGATAGATAGACTGATAGATAGACTGATAGATGGTACTTGCTTGACCAGCACGTTATTTTTGAAGGAATACTATAACTGGTGATCTGCTTTCTGCACACATTCCAGCGAACAAATGGTTGTCGAGTGTGTTGATTTTTTATGATCTTAGACTGTTAATACAAACACACCTTTTTATTTCCTACAGGTGAAACTCGAATAATTAGAATATCGTGCAAAAGTATAAAGGGGCCCAAACCAAGTACTGAGTACATATGCATGCTTGTACTTTTCAGAGGTCCGATATTGTTCTATGTACAATCCTTGTTTTATTGATTACATGTAATAATCTACTTTTTTAAAGGGTTGTGGATTTGGGGTTCTTGGGGTTTTCATGAGCTGTAAGCCATAATCATCACACTTATGACAAATCACGGCTTGAACTATCTTGCTTTGCATTTAATGAGTCTATCTCATATATTAGTTTCACCTTTTAAGTTGCATTAGTGAAATAAATGAACTTTGCACGATATTCTAATTATTCGAGTTTCACCTGTATATGTATGTATGCTAACCTTGAATTGTTTACAGTGTTTATATAATAAGAAAAGCAATTTACATCCATTCACTGTAAAAGCACTTGAAATGTGTAAGTGAAATGTGTGACCATATTTTCTTTATTCTTTTTGTTGCAGGACTTTAGCCTATTGCCAATGGGTGGACAATTTACATGAAACTCAGAAAATGATCTCCATTCCTGGGCCATTTAGCGATTTATTGAAATGGATTTTATGTCACCTTACAAAAGGCATTGTAATGCGTGAAATGTATGGGCAAGGCATTGGACGCTTTTCTGAGGAAGAAATTTATAAGCTGATGGAGAAAGACATGAGATCTCTGGCTGGACTTCTTGGTAATCACTGCTTGCTGTATTCTCCAGAGAGAAACAAGACATTTCATGTTTGTCCAGGACAACTCCATGTAGTAGCAGAGAGAGGTCCTTGGTTTGCTTAGGACAGAGATGTGAAAATACAGATTTCCCTTGAGGGATGCAATCTCATAATAGTTCTACAATAGAAACACTATGTTTCACAGCCTGGCATGCAACAAAGGCAACAGGGATGCAGGGCTGTTGTTTACTAGGAGTTTGTGGGGAAGTGGTTACTACATGGAGGGACCCTGATCAGATTTCCAATTTTATTGTTAGTATTACATTTTAGGAATACATTCATATTCATGTGCGGCTCATTGCCACAGTAACCAGTAACCTTACAATATCCACAATTATACGTAAATCCTTTTTTTCTTGCACAATGTAGATACAGAGGTCTTGGTCATATACTGCAGCATTAAAGTAGTAATAATCTCTTAATCCTTTTTTCCCAGCAATATATTTCTTTACATTTTTTACCCAAGCACATACAGTCATCAAGTTTCCAAACAACTGTCTCCAACTCTCTCAGCTCGGCTTCCCTGAACTTTCTGTCCAGTACAAGATTTCGAGGGAAAGAGCGGTCTCCTGCACCGTCCATCTACTAGCTTGCAGAAGGGAGCGAGGAGTGGAGAACAGGAGGGGAGGAGTAGCTTGCTTTGCCAGTGTGTTTGTTGAAACAAACACAGCTTACTAACACACACACAAGGGTCGCTCCCTAAGACCCTCCATGGGAAAGGAGCCACCCTTAAACAGAATATCAGAGCCAGTGCTCAGGGAACCAGCTGATTCTGCAGCAATCTAAAACCTTTAAAAATCTAGAAGCAGCATTCATTGTAAATTATTTATTCAGCATTTAAAATAGCTTTAAAACCTTTTGGCTTTAATGCCACTTTAGTACTTCTTGGACTATTATTGATGCAGTCTGTGTTTAGGGCTACATCATGTGCTCCACATGACAGGAAAAGGGATGCCTATGCAACTGTGATCATGGTGCAGTTTCTGTATAACCACACTATGTATACATGTATGTATGTATGTATGTATGTATGTATGTGTGTGTGTATATATATATATACTGTATTTGCTGGCGTATAAGACTGCTTTTTATACTTAAAATCATCCCCCAATAATCGGGGGTCGTCTTATACGCGGGGTATACAATGTATACCTTTAGTTCGTTTAGGCCAAGCTGGCCCAAAACGAACATCCCTAATCTGTCAGCCCGCTGGATGTGTGGTAATACTGTATGTACGGTAGCTTCGGCTACATACAGTAGCTGAACCAATCACGGCGTGCGATGTACACAACCTCTGCCAATCAAGACAACAGAAGGGCAACAGTGCAATGTCAGATTTCTCGCATCACCTTTCAAAACCTCGTGGAGTCACGAGGAGGCCCAACTAAGTCATCTCGTGGAGTCATCTCGTAGCCCAACAAAGTACTGATGGGGTGGTCATAATAATCTGGCCATTCAGTGTGTGTATATATATATATATATATACACACACACTCTAAATGTTTGAAAAATAATGCTGGATGCTAAGCTATTTGTAATTTACTGTTAAGATACTGAAACTGAAGTTCTTTCTAATAAATGTAATTTAGATGAAAAATAAAAAGACGTAAAAAATGCACAATGTTGTTCATGAAAAAAATGGAGTAAACAGACCAGTCATGGAAGACAAAAACATCTACAAGTAATACCCCCGGCCTTATGTAATGCTTTGTTTAGTTATGTTAGCAAACACCTCTCCTGAAATGTCAACTATAAAATTCTCCTCCTCCTTCCTTGTGAGTGTAATGAATGATAATACAGCTAATTCAAATCCAAACAGGAGTTTGTGGACTGTCCTTGACGCCTATTACGCGGAAAAATTGTTTGATGCCGAGAACTTGCCAACATTTTTATGCAAACGCTAAATGTCTCTGGCCCCTTATGGCCATAACTATTAAGATAACCCTAACATTTAACTTCCCCCTGCCTGAAAACGATTATGATAACCCTAACATTTAATTCCCCCCTGCCTGAAACCTAACAGTTTACCTAATAATAAACAGAAACAATATGAGGGATTAAGCAGCACTCACAATAAAATAAATGCATTTATTAACACAATCCCTAAAAACCCTTAAAAAAAAGGTCAACTCGCCCTCCTCACTCAATCTTTCAGTTTACAATTGACAGTTGATAATAATTGATAAAATAAATAATCTTCCGCATATATGGAAATGCAGACAAATATTATCTCAGAATCACAGTATAAGTATGTCCTAAATAGAGCACATTTAGCTAAGCACTTAATATTCTATTTAACCAAACATGCACAAGAGTTTGTAATAGTACATGCATGCAAACTCAAAGTACAATCTCCTAGTTTAAAACTTAGTAACAAGACATAGTTAAAGTCCATTCCTGGATATACACACAGCCCTTCACAGACAGACAATCCCCATACTAATATGTCCATACTGGGGAAAAAAGAATCTGCATCCTCTTTTATGCATTCCCAAGCTAGGAATGGAGTCCCTAAGAGCTATAATCAAAAATAAATACATGCAATCCCATGTTTGCACTGAGATTGCATGGAATTATTTGAGTCACTGGGTAACCATAGAGGGATAAAGCTGCTGGCTGTAACTGACATGGAGTATTTCAGTTACAAGCAATGGATATAGCAAGAGAGAAATGTGTGACATGATGACAATGCATTACCAGAGTGAACAGTTCAGCGCTGCTGTGGGCATATCTGGTCTCCAACAGCTTTAGCAAGAGAGAGAGTAGCTGGAGGTGGAGGTCTCGGAACTAAATGGTAAAAGTGGCTTCTGGCAGCTGAAGGCACAGAAAATAGCGGCAAAAATAGGAGCATTGTAAACTCTTTTAGCCTTCTTATGCTTATGAAACTTTAAAGCTACTTGAATTATGAAGGCAATGTTTAAGGAGATCATTTTAACGTAAATGTGCTTGTTGAAAGAAGGAATAAAAACAGTGGGAAAGTGGTTATTTAATAGATTTGAGGACTTGGATTGGGTTTTGTATATCCATCATAGTTAATCTGTTTCGTCCCTTTGTCCATGGACTAACAAAGCAGTCTATTGTTAATAACTTATGGTTGATCTCCATAAATGTGGAGAAACCTCCAGTATTGACAGCCAGCCCTATGTTGAAAAAGATTGGCCTTGTGGCCCTTTGGAGGTTGTCCTTTTTTTTTTTTTGCAGTAGAGATCCCTGTTCCTATTACTGTCACCCTGTCCATGTGCTTGTTTCTCCGCTTCCTTTTTAGCCACATGATTAATGTACAACCTTTCAGATTTGTTTTTTATACATCTGACTGTGTTTATCATCTGGATGTTGTGATCTCATATGTGGTCCTCTACACAAAATGAATAGTTGTGGGTCTACCAACATGTAAGATATAAAAGCACTCTCTTCCTTTTGAAGCATGGTTTCGTAGATTTGTACATTTGAATGAATAAAAAGTTTTTAATATTGGTTTTGATGGTATGCATATCTAGAGTACTTACTGTATGCATATCTGGAGTGGCAAGAGATTTGTCTGTGATCCATTCATTTGTTAGCTAGGTGTGGTTTGCATAATGAGGGTGGAAAAAGACTTATTTGCAGATTATAGACTTGCATATTAAATATAATGCAAAATATAATATAATTGAAAATGTGACATTTAAAGAGGGCACTTAGCTAGTCAAATCTCTGTAGGACAGGCTATCACCTTCTATGAGTTGCTTTGCTATGTTCAGTGCCAAGAAACTCTGAATATTACAATTTGACTCTGCCCATGTAGTACCTTGTACCTGGACACTGCAGGGTCTTAGTGGCAACACATGGAAGTAGGAATTACATTATTAAATATGTGATAAAATATAGCAATCCACTATGTAGTTACATTCTCTCTATGACAATACCATATTTGCTTCATTAATTATAGAATGACTTATATGCAATAATTCTGCCTATATGTATTAATTTAGTAACCAACCACATTTACTTATTTTCCTTAGGTGATAAAAAGTATATCATGGGACCAAAGTTTTCCACTTTAGATGCCACTATTTTTGGACATTTGGCACAAGCAATGTGGACTTTACCGGGTACAAGACCTGAACGGCTCATTAAAGGTAACCATTACCATATCAGTGCCTGATCACTGCTGGCTGTCAAAGGCCAACCTGGGATAGTATAGTTCCTGCCCTGGCAGAGGAAAGATCTGAATAGTCCTGAGTGCAAAAATAATGTACTGGTTGGGTATGAGAAAGGTGGAGTTTTTGGGGATTCTTCTCTAAAGGCGGGGATGAAGAACAAATGCCCCTCTGACAATGGCACTTTCTACAGCCACACAAGTCACATAAGGTCTGCTTTGGTTATGTGAATAATTTATATGCAAATAATTCATATAAAATGTATATTTAAAACCCAAATGAAGACTTAGGTTTTTTGCATTTGAGCTGCATATCAAGGGAAGAATATTTGTTTTTCACTCTCGTTCATTGAGGGCACATAGATTGTAACCTTTGTGTTATACTGCCACCTACAAGAGGATAGCACACTGACAAATTTTAGGCCATACCAGGATAACCCCTACTACCACCAGCATTCCTCCATTTTTTGCTAGTGTCCTAGTATGTTTGATGCCTTTTCCTTAGCTCTGCCTAGAAAAGACTAACCTGTTTTTACTAGCACTTCTTTTTTATTGAAAATTCTTTTTCAATCAAGACATCTCTGCTACAGCTTGTCTGTGGCAGCTATTGGGATTGCTCTTTTCTCAACCTAGCTTTGGAGTACCATAGCTAGACCCCACTTGACTGGATGTTGTGGAGCAAGCCTGGAAGTGACCTTCAGGCATTGGGTTCCACATAAGGTGCAAGCGTGAATAATTTGCAGGCAGACTTCCTCAGCCAGCAGTGCCTGGACTTGGTGGAGAGGTCCACCATCTCAGAACTGTTCCAGAACCTGTGTCACTGGTCGGGAAAACCAGATGTGGATTTCCTGCCCCCAGGTTGAATAACAGCCTGGACAGGTTTGTCTCCAGGTACAGGGATCCTCTAGCGAAGACAATTGATGTTTTGCTGGCTCTATGGGATCAGTACATGTGATCTATGCCTTTCCTTTTCTGAAACTCCTACCTCATCTGCTTTACAGGATCAAGATGAATGGCATTGAGGTGAATCCCATAGCTCCAGATTGGCCTATGCATATGTGGTACTTTGACCTGATAAGACACTTGGCGGATGCTACGTGGGCTGTTCCAAATCATCTGTCTTAAGGACCCACTGTCGCTAACTTTAATGGCATGTCCCAGTTATGATTGACAAGGGCATTTCTGAATTTGTGATTCCCAATAAAAGCTAGGAAGTCTACTTACTCCAACGTCTATCATCGGGCATGGAATTCATACTTTACTTGATGTGAGTCTCTGGGCTTCCACCCTAAGAGATTCTCCATGGGACGAATTCTCTCCATCCTACAGCTGGGTCTTGACCAACATTTAGCTTTCAGCACTTTCAAGGGCCAGGTCTATGCACTTGTTGTTTTGTTCTGGAGACTCTTGCCTTCTCAGTCCTTGATTAGATCTTTCTTCAGGGTGCCTTCTATTTAGCTACACCTGTTGCTTACCCTGTGACTCTGTGGGATCTGAAGCTGGTTTTCTCGGCACTACAAAAACCGTCTTTTTTTCAGTTAGAGCGGTTAAATTCTGGAACTCGCTGCTACAAGCAGTGTATCAGCAGAGAGTATTGAATCATTCAAAAAGCATTTAGATACCTTCTTCAGAGACTGTAAAGTACAGGGGTACAAGTACTCTTAAAAACTAGAGCACACAGGGACTCGTGTACACACACACAGATGCACAATTACATACAGAAACACAAAGGTTGAACTTGATGGACCTGTGTCTTTATTCAACGTCAAATACTATGTAACTCCACATAGATTTCCCCCTTTCCACTCTTTCCGATAAGGTGGTGTTTTTTGTAGCCACCACCTCTGTAAGGGAGTCTCTTAGCAGATAGCTTTCTGGCTTTACACAAGGACAAGGTAGTGTTGAGACCCAGAACTTCCTTCCTACATAAGGTAGTTTTGGCCTTTTACCTCAACTAGGACATTGTGCTTCCGTCCCTGTCTCCAGCTCCAGTTCATCAGAAGGAGATCATGAGAATCTATCTCTCAGCCACTGCTTTGTTTAGAAAGATAGACTTTGTCTTTGTCATTATGAATGGTCCCCATAACGGTGCACTAGCTTCTTGTTCCACCATTTATTGGTGGCACAGAAAAGCCATCATCCAAGCTTACGGTCTTAAGGTTTCATCCTTTCCTGTCAGGGCACACTCTGCTAAATCTGTGAGTTCTTTTGGGGTGTTTCGGCATCAGACTTCTGTTTTCCAGATTTGAAAGGCTGTCATCTGGTTTTCACACGCTTTCACGTGTTCTCTAAGTTTTACCAGGTGGATTGATGTTCAGGCCTCATCTGATACCAGCTCCAGGTGTAAAGTCCTTCAGACAGCTCTTTAAGTTGCAGGCAGTCCTCAGTTTCCTGTTGTGTTTAGTGGACCTATTTGTTTTTTTGTTTTGAACTGTTGCACACCCCTCAGTTGGACTGCTTATAAATGTCCCAGAGGTTATAATCCTCCTGGCCTAAAAAAAAAGGTTAAATAAAATAAATATAATATATAAAAAATACTTAAAAATAAAATAAATATTAAAAATACTTTAAAGAAATTCTCAATACATGAGAAAGAAAATATGATTTTTGTACTCAAAGGAAAATCCTTTTCTAGGAGTCCAAAACATGTTTCTACAATTCATTAGGTTATCTGTTGCTTCTAACAGGGGACAGGTTTTTCTTCTCAGGCTGTGGCTTCTTTAGAAAGAAAATTACATGTAAGCATTGAACTCCTTTTGTTTTGGTGTACCTGGAATTTGTTTAGCTGATTTAAGCTGAAGATTTTATTAAGGATCTATAAAATATTTTTTGTGAAATTGAAATTCTTTCATATTATGTAATATATTACAAACAAGAACATTTGATCGCACATAAAAATATATGTAAATAAAGTGATGACTGGTGACATTTCTACTGTTGACCATCAGTGGACCATTGGGATTAGAAATTCTTTCTTTACATTTTACTCGTGTGCACTGCCACCTAGTGCCTGCTATCAGAATCACAGTAGAAGGTACATTTCTGTGTTACAAGCTAACACAAAAATCCATGTCATCATTTCATAGAGTGTATCCAAAGCCAGATTGTTTTGAATTTTTCATTTTGAATAGAGTGGAGAAGGATTGAAACTGCTGTCAGGTTTTTGGTTTTTTTGTACCATTTCTGCCTCATTTTGGAGATTCCACCTCACATCATGTTTAATAGATACACCTACAGTTAAGAGGGAAAAACCTCTGCAAAGTGAAGGGGACTGCTGGCAACAAAACACATTTCCCATTGTAATAATTCCCCTCTGTTGCTGTTTTGGTGACACTTCCAAAATTTTTTTTTTTTTAAACTGGGTTTTAGTCCTGTTGCCAATGGGTAGTAGGTCAAATAAAGGGAATTAATTTCCCTAGCAGACAGTAAAAATATGGCATTGGTTCAAGCCCCTCACCACTCCCTCCAAAACTAAAAAAAGGTTTTGCTTCAGATATATTTTAACTTCTTTTTGTATAAGTGTTACATTTTCTGGTCTAGTACATCAATAAATGCTACATCATTCCAGTAGGTTCCACTAACAGGGTTATTACCAAAAGGGTGAAGAGTTTGGAGAAGGCAGGAGAAGTGAACAATCTAGGGCAACATAGCTGATATGGAAAAATTCTCCAATTCATCTAACTTTCCAGTTCAGCTATGTTGTCCTAGATTGTTCACTTCTCCTGCCTTCTCCAAACTCTTCACTCTTTTGGTAATAACCCCATAAATGTTTAATGGACATATCATTGTGTTAGCATGCATATAGCTTGAAATGCCTAATGCCTTATAACTAATTAACATCAGTCTGCTGTTTTACAGGGGAGCTCATTAATCTTGCTATGTACTGTGAAAGAATAAGAAGGAAATTTTGGCCAGAATGGCACGACGACAATGACAACTCATTATATGAATCTGATGACAGTGGTGAGGAGAGCAAGACACAGACCCCATTACTGGACTTCAGTTTTTATTCAAGGACTGGGACCTTTGATGACGAGGGAGCAGAAAATAGCATTTCTCAGACCCCGGATACTGATTTCACTGGAAATTCCCTTTTTGACTCGGATTTGGAAATGGATGAGTATATTGATCAAGAACAATGCAAATGAAGCACGTTCTTTTTTTGAGAGCTCCTGATTAGATTCCTGTCCTTATATCCAATAGTGCTGGTTTTGCACACATCATTGGTTTAAACAAGCCTTATATCTGTGAGAGCAATGCAGCCAGCAGGCTTAGTTAAACTTGTGCACTGGTTGCTGCATTTGAAGATGTTCAATATAAACTGTGACCTTCATTTTGTGTGTTTCTAGATAGATTTGCTGGAGGTGTTGTCACAATCGCCTTATTCAATAAAGAGTTCTGATAACTCAAAATTCTTAAGTGCAGTAGTCCATAACAACCAGCCTGCGTCCACCCTGTACTGGTCTTATTTCAGCCGAGCCAATTTTGATTGGTTGCTATGAACTAATGCATATAGGGATTAGCATTAAAGCTGAACTTTAGGCAAACAGCTGAATACTTGATTGAAATATGTAGTTTGTGATCTCTTTTATTCACCAAAAGATTTGTACTCCTATTCAGCAAGTCATATTTACACAACTGTGCCAGACAACACTGTCTTTACTGAAATTAAACAATAGTGCTTGCCCCCAGGTTGTGATTGATTGGCCAGTTAAGAAAAAGTAGCAGATGGATGAGGACATCGCCCTGCTTACTCTGCACTGTCCTCCTGCCAGTATGTTTGTTTGTTTTTGTCAGCACATGTGCCTGTTTTTAACCCGATTAGCCCCTTTGCTGGCTGGCCTTCCCCATTTTCAGTCTGAGTTTTATTGTGTAAAGAATTGCAACAGGCTGATACCAAGTCAAATTCAGGTACTTACACTAGTTGCATTAAAAAAAGAGTAAAGGTGTTTGTAAATTGCTACAAAAATGTCATTTATTAGTGTTTTTTTTATATATCTGCCTAGAGTTATCCTTAAAGACTAGAACTCTATTGATTAAGGACACAAATGACAAGGATTTTCAGACTATCTTCAAGACTTGTTCATATTGATTCTAAATGTATTGTTGTCATGAGTGCAAGAATATGTGTGGTTAGTTCAATAGCTCCAGTGTCTATAGCACTATAGCCAAAAATGTAAGGAGATTCAGTAATGAGTGCTGTCAGTATGGTGATCCATAAACAATCGCTTGCACTTTTACTGATATTAGGATCATTCATTCTATTTCCTGTATGGGGCATTGAATACAAATGCTCATTTTATGGATCCATATGCTAAAGTGGTTTACTAATAAAATATAGCTCTTGGGTTCAGAAAACACAATCAGTTCATTTTTTTCTTAGTTGATTATATGCACTGCTTATAGAGTACTGTATTATTTTCACTGTAACTCTTTGTAGAGATGAGCCATTATGTTCTGACATGCTCATGTAGCAAGCCCCCTGTTGAGTTTTGTAAAGTCCTCCAGGTCTAAATCACTTAGGAAATGTATTGGTGTGTATGACAACAGAAGTCTCCTGCTCCTTAATATGCAGGAGTCGACCCAAGACAATATTTTTTTTAAAAAAAGGGACTTGAGATACATGCAACAGATGGCACCATCACTTTCAATGCCTCCGAATGTCTGTTTCTCTGTTGAGTCCTTCAAGCCAGATTGCTTTTTGCTTGTTGTATATGCACAGTAAATGAATGCATGGCTAATCATGTATTACAGTCTCAGCAATAATCAACAACAAAGTTGCTGAAATGAAGAGGTTTTTACTGGCGCACATGATACACGTGCATGAAAGGATTCCCTAATTTGCATACTAGTCAGCAGAGGATATATGAAACAGGAAAAAATGAAGTCATGTATGTTAGTGCATTTGTACTTGGGCTGCTGCTAAGGCATTTTTCTTTATCCAAAAGCCCTTCTTTTTAAAGTGTGCTGTATTCTTGCAAGATCATCTCTAGTTATAAGTGCTAAAGAGACAGGTTGTTACCTGCTACCATTAGAGTTTCATGTGATTTATGTTTGACCTATACAGGTATAATGAACGTGACATGGTGTTGTAAAATATAGCTTGCATTATGTACACTTTATGCAATTGAACTGAGATTGGAAGCTGGTTTTATTTTTAGGAGATTATTATTGTGCCTGTATCACCATGTTTACTTTGGAGTACAAATGTCCTATATTAATAAATTATTTATTATTATTATTGCTATTATGATGATTATTATTATTATTACTATTTATTACTTCAGCAGGACTATTTATATTCAATATTTTGTCTTATATTTTAACTGAAAAATAGAACACAAACAAAAGTTGAATCTGCCCAAAAATGATGTTAAGTTTCTGTCAAATACTGAAGAGATGTACCTATTATCAGTTTCTTTTATGCTTCATGGTCTCCAGAGGTGGAGGTATATGTCTTACTTTTCCAGGTTCGAATACCTACTGCAGACTTGACAAAGGGTTTCTCCTTGTAGGATTCGTAATTTATTTCTTGTTTTAGAGAATACAGTTAGAGGAGTAAAAACTTCCAAATGGTGACAAGACAACCCTAAAACTACATGATGGATGAGTAGAGAGCCTTGAAGTATAGCAAGGAGGACTCATTGCCAGGATCTTAAAGAAAAGCCAATGGGTGAGACAGTCCACCAGACTCCATCTAGGAGATAACAGTTTTGTATGACTCCAATAAATGATCATTCCTACCAACATGGTCGATAAGAAACAAGAGCAGCTACGGGGAGATCCAATGCTGTCTCCCTGCTGTGGTCAGTTTTATTTATCTCACTTTGTAATCATTTTTGGAGGTCCGATTACATTATATGTAATTTAAATAAATAGAAATATATCAGACTTCTCAGTGATGTATCATGAATAGATCCCCAGACGTCTTCATCCCTTTTGCACTCATTTAAACAAATACCAACCTTGTGTCCCCTGCCAGATATAATAGCAGAGTGCCCCTAGCTGAACAAAGGGCCACAATAGCAGATTTTAGCAGCAGAGCTGTTGCTGGTGAGTATTGATATATTGAGGAGTCTGAATTGTTTGCCAGAAGGGGTGTTGTGTGTGGTCTTTCCTGGAATTACCATTGAACATACCGGAGTTCCTCCAAAACATAATTATTTGGGGAAATAAAAGTAATATTTTAAGTGGAATTGATATCATAGCAGGGGCTGTCTATCCTAGTCAGTTATACAGACGCTGCCAACAAGCATGCATGCAATAAGAAAGAAGCATAAAAAAGGGATTTAACTACCGGTATTCCCTACTCTATCCAAAACTCCAAAAATATTTTGGTTTTAGATATACTGTAAGTATTTAGTAAATTATACCCATGACTAAACTGGGGTCTTCTGCCTTCAGGTACAGAACTACTGGGCCGGGGGTTACTTTGTGACTGTAGGTCTCTTGGCTCTCCGAGGAGCCCAAAAACCTCTGAAGATATACATTTCAATATTTTCTTCTAATGAGTCAAGTGGAGCCAATATCATTTTCTAAAGACCTCAGGACCTCAGAGGGGGAGAGATGCTGCAGGGACCAGTCTAGCAACCAGGAGGTTTGGGGGGGATCATATATTTGTTATTTTAGACCCTAGATGAAAACGAGCACTTAACTCTTGCAGTTTGGGAGGTAGCCTTACTGCAAGGTTTAAGTGTTCTTCGGCCCAGAGTGCTTTTAAGCTTTCTGAAGAAATGTGAGATTAAACTAATACTCCAGAGGGATGAACAATTAAACAGTGAAAGTGATGGTGCCTGGAGTTGTGCATTAAGCTGTTGTTTATTCTAATAACATGCTAACTCATTCAAATTCCCAATGTGTTGTTTTTTTGGTTTTTTTTGGTACTGCATCTGCTCTAAGCTGACTGACAGTAATGACAAAGAAATGTTTCATCTACCTGCTTATGAATAGGCCGGGAAGTAATGTAATATACAATGGGGGGAATACATCAAAACTGGAGCGGACAAAATCTGGAGTAGCCGTGCATGGCAACCAATCAGCTTCTCTCTTTCATTTTCAAATCTTAACTGAACAAACTGAAGGTAGAAGCTGATTGGTTGGGCAACTGCTCCAGATTTTGTCTGCTCCAATTTCGATATATTCCCCTCGTAGTGCAGTATCCCAAAGCAACAGTTATGAAGTTCTGTGTCACTGATTTGACCACAGTAAACTGAAAACAAATTGCCTGCTATAGTTAACTGAACTCACCATTGATGTTACATATCGAGAATGGCTTCTCGTTTAAAGGCAGGCGGTTGCCATCGTTTGCACTGCCACCATGACGAAATGTTCTTTTTGGCAGCGATGCTCATCAGGACATGATAAGGAATTGGTCTGCCCTAAGGGGAGCACTATAAAATAAACAAAGAGGCTTCATATCCTTCCTAGATTTGAAGGTCATGATTGACAAAAAGGAAATGATTGCTCTTGGCTATAAGAACTATGCAGCACTCAATGCCCTTCTTTATTATATAGTTACCATCCCATTCATGTGAAACAAGCTATCCCTTATGGGCACTTTTTACATTTATGGCAGAATAATATGCAAGAGGAAGATTTTGTACAGCAAGCTAGTGAGTTAAGAGTGACGTTAGAAGGAAAAGGAGAGGGTATAATAAGCAGAAGATTGAAAAGGCATTTTAAGTAAGAAAAAAACTAAATCGGAAAGATCTAATTTAAACTAGGAATAGGAAAAGTGTCAAAAGAAATGAATGGTTTTATTTTTCCCTTTAAATTCTCCCCAATGGCAGATCAAACTAGGCGAGTTATAGGAAAGAACTGGCAAGTAGTGCAACAAGACATAAGAGAAAAAGATAGAGCAGAACAATATCCCATTGTATCTTTTAGGAAATGTAAAAAGAATAAAGATTGGCTGGTTAAGAGTGAGTTTTATCAGGCGAAGAGAAACTCCTGGTTAAGCGATATGCTTCCGATAGGCTATTATACATGTGGTAGTTATAGTATATGAATGTCCACATATGATCAACAGAAATGCTGCATCCAGAAGGCACAGCTGGTAATCTGGAAGACACAAATGGCAAATAGGGAAAGTGATATAGCTAAATAAAAGGGCAAAAAGGTTATTGTTAGCATGTGACAAATCATGTTGTAAAAAAAATGTACCAGACATAAAACAGAAGATAGGCTTGCTGCTTTAGGACTGTCTTGTTATCAGTTCAGGTTACTCTGGAATGATTTGTCAGGTACCACTAGTCATCGCTCGTCTTAAAAAAAATCAATATACAGTAAACTCTCTGTTATCCAGTATTCAACTAACCAGAAAAAAAAACCCTGTGTACTGTTCTGCTGATCTATGGCTTGTATTTACCTGGAAACGATTGTGTGCTTATTTGTCTTAATTTAGTGTATTTATTTGCTTTTGAGTACTGTGTTTCAATATTAATATGAAGTCAATACAGAGTTTATGTTTTGTTATGGTATAGTATGGGGTATGGCATTATTTAGACCTATTTTAATAGTAACTCTCAAGCAACCAGAAACTACATTTATCCGGAATCTACCAATCCCCGTGGATGCCGGATAATGGAGAGTTTACTGTAACAGGATCAACAAATGCTGAGGTCAAAAGCAACCATTCAAAAAAGTAAAGGGACACCTATTGGCTAGCTACTTCCCGTAAATCTATGTTCTTCCTTAAAACAAATGTATTTTGTACATGTTACTAATATATGAAGCTTGATCATGTTTTCACAGACTTTTTACATTGAAAATAAATAGTTATGGTATTTGCTGCAAGTATAAAGGTTTACACTCTCCTCTTCTTTTCTTTTTAATCAAAAAAGTTTTATTGGAACAGCAATTCCTTTTTTTTAATGCAACAGAAATACAAGAATAAAGGTACATTATGACAATCCACGGCAAAAAAAGAATGAACATAGCAAAGGACAGGCATATATACACACCTGATTTACCTGTAGAATGTTACTAAACAAAGAATGTAACAACTAAAGAAAAAGGTAGGGGGAAGAAACATGCAGGGGGGAGAGAAAAGACAGAAACCAAGAAAAAGTAAGAAAGAGAAAGAAAGGAAGACATGGCAGATTGTATCCACTAAAGTGGGAAAAACCCCACACAAAGCGGAGTCCACTTAATTTAATACAAGTACATTGACTACTTCATATATACAGATCACAAAAACATATACAATAACACACAGCGACGGGTGCCTTGGCCAAAGTGAGCAACGTGGCAGTTCAAGGGCAGTGTCACCTCCACCCAACAGACAGGACAGTGCACAGTGAACACTGTAGTCATGTGTCCACGCAGGGCCGGATTTTCCACAAGGCCCGGCAGAGAGTAGAGGGGCAGCAGGGGTGTGGAATTCCTATCTCCCGACGCCAGGGACATGTAGTTCCGGGTACCAGGCGGGTAGTTGTTTTCTACATTTAGTCCTGCTTTGGGCAAGCAGAGCTAAAGGCACAGTCGCTTGTTTTGTACAAGTGATCTCGGCGATGCCGCTGAGATCACTTGTATGCATCCTGCAGGTCTGCCATTCTCCCTTTGGGAGGGGGGGTGTTTGGCCAGTAGGGTGGGGGGCGCCTTGAGGAACCTGGCCTTGGGACAGCAGAGAGAGTAAATCCGGCCCTGTGTCCAAGGTGTCGCCAAAACTTTCACTGCCAGTTTTTTGTGAATTTGTTGGGACATCCCATAGGTTGGTAAACCAGTTTCTCCCTCTCGAGAAAATGTAAGGGAAATAAGAGAGCACCATTTTTGCACTATTTATTTTCTAACGATGAACTACATTCTGGTTATGGAAGGGACAGAAGGGTCTATGAGTGAGTGCCAACCCGTGGGTCCACTGGCAGTGCTATGTTATATAATGTGTTCACAATTAGATAATAATTAGATAATAGTGATCATCTTTGATAACTTTTATGTGCGCAATAATCACCTAAGGGCCTATTCGCACATATGCTTGCATGTTAATTTTTCTTATGTTAAGGAAGACCACTTATTTGAATGGGCTGCCACTGCACCAGAAAACTCTAAAAAAATGTACCTGCACCTTTATTTAAATGGAGCACACCACAACTTACTGTATTGTGTTGCGGCGTGCAGAACTGCTGGTTGGTTGTGAAGGTGCGTTATGGTGCTGTTCAGAATAAATGGCACTGCAGTGCACCAATGCGCATAAGATGTGAAGCCAGCAAAATAAAGCAATAATAATATACATTCTTAGAGCTGTTGCCATTATGGCCAATCTGTGCAAGTACAGCACACAACTTGTACTGCAGTGGTTCCTCAATGGAATCTCAAGTACAGGGGCACATATTTAGTATACCTGGGTATTTGATGCCTTGGAATTGATCAAATATAGTTCCGGTATTTAGAAATCAGTTTTATGACATAGTAACTATTAGCTTCTTCATGGGCTGGCACTAAAATTAACTCTACATGGGAATAGCACAGGTTTACTTCAGGGCGTTTCTTATAAAGGAGAGCAGATATTGGTATTCACTCCCCGTTATACTCAGAAGGGTTACCCATACCACAGCCTGCATTTTTTAGCCCATGCAGCGTTAGAGTCTGCGGTGTCCCATGGTGTGCTCTGTGATTGGTGGAGAGCCAGGTACATGACTTTGACAGGTCACATGACTGGGTTCTCATCCAGTTTTTTTCATCTCATTCATTTTATCGCACCAAACTTGCTACAGACTCCCAAAGCCAGTAGAGTGAAGCCAGTTCGACCTGAATCGGCTGAGTCGAGCTCCTTCTGCACTTCAAGCCAGCCGCAGCAAACCGATGTACGGCTGATTTCAGTCGGTGTACGGCTGAAATCAGCTGTACAAGCCTGAAGTGAATATCCGAACAGCCTTCGGCTCACTTCACTTTGGGTCGGTTATTCACACGGCTGCCTTTGGCAGCTTTGTGAATAACCCTCTATATGTTATACAGTATGTGACTATGGGGTCTATTCACAAAGCTGCAGAAGGATCTGGCCGTAGCTTCGGCCGATCCTTCGGCTAGCTTCGGCACCAGGACCCCTTCGGTTCAGGAGAACCGAGGGAGTGCTGTACGGGCTATTCACAATAGCCCGTACAGCTCCAGATCACGGCCGAGCGGCTCAGTCGAGCGCTGAGCCGTGCTGAAAGACGAAGCTGGCCGAGCGGCCGGCC
>NW_017307063.1:0-22858 GCF_000935625.1 Nanorana parkeri | reverse complement strand
TTAAATTTTTTTAACTTTTTTTTTTTTTTACAGCAGCAGAGCCGCCGGACAATAGGAAACTGTTGGGCGTAGCTAGCTGTCACTGCTAGCTCTGCACAATCGTTTTCTATTAACTTTTTTCTACTTTTTTCACTCTTTTTCTGTTCTGCTCGGTGCCTCTGAGGGACCGAGCAGAACAGCCGAGCCAAATGCCGCTCGGCGGCATTCGGCTATTCTCTCACTGCTGTTCGGGAACTTTCAGAATAGCCCAAACAGCAGTGTGAAGCCTGCCGGAGGTTCGGCTCAGCCGATCCAGATGTTGGATCGGCTGAGTCGAACTCCTTCTGCACTTCGGGTCAGCCGAACATGCTGAGCATGTTCGGCTGATCCGAAGCCACACGAAGCAAGCCGATGTACGGCTGATTTCAGCCGATATACGGCTGAAATCAGCCGTACCAGCCTGAAGTGAATAGCCGAACGGTGTTCGGCTCACTTCACTTCTGATCGGTCATTCACTCGGCTGCCCTCGGCAGCTTTGTGAATAGACCCCTATATGTTATTTTGGGACAGCCCTTTTTTGCTTATTAATATCTACAGCTACAGGTTAAGTGACTGAGCTCACTCCCTCTTAATATCATTACCTGAACTATAAAAGTTGTTTAATATTTTGGTTAATATTGTATAATTATAATAACAATGTAGGGGGCAATTACGTCTCAGATTGTTGATTTACTCCAGTGGGCTTCATGGCATTGTATGTATTATTTATAGCCAAGTTGATGTGGGATTTAATTACGCACATCCTACAGAAGTCCGTGTTTTAACTTAAATGCAAGCACATAAAAAAACTCATTGCTATTCATTGTAAAAACACACTGGGGGCTTTGAAGGAATTCAAATGCTAAGTCCACCTAAAACCTATGATTTAGGGTCTATTCATACCATAAGAGTTTGTTGAAATGCATATAACAATATGATGCCAGCACATCACACCACACCGTACTGAAAATCGTACCTGCAGCATTTTTTGGTAACACAATGCAACACATGGTACTGCAGTACTGTATGTTGCAGTGTGCTGCAACACAGGTGCATTGCGGAGGTGTGTTGAGGTGCCACTCAAAATGAATGGCACCACAATGCACCAACAAATTGTAGTCATGCGTATTTTACCCTGTGTTAGCACAACATGCTGGTGTAAACCCCTAATGTCTCTATAAAGTGTGCCTGTCACACTTTATTCACTATCACATAGGGGCTTGTCAGCCCTTTTTTAATAGTAATAAAGTTGAAAAAAGTGTTTTAAAATAATAAAATCTATTGACAAAATCTATCAACATCCAATCATAGAGGACCCTCCACCGTTGCATATGTGCACCTATGCAGCACATTTGTACTTTAACTGTGAATTGGGTAACACATATAATTAATGGGCATGCACACCAGAGTGAGATAATTCTAGGGTCATTATTTATTATTGTTTTCTATGAGCTGTAAACATGGTTGCCTATGGACAATTTTGGGTATCGTAATTTTTTGCCATTTTGTGGGTATCTGAAATTTTAAGGCTTGATATATTGATATCCATTTACTCTTTACTGCCATATTCTCTCAGTTTATGTTTTACAAAAAATGGAAATTAAATTGTGTTTACTTTAAATAATTGTAGTGTATTTTTAGTGAAGATATACTGTAGGTTTAATAAACAGTTGCTCAAATATTGTGCAACATATGAAAATAAATTGTCACCATATAACATAAGTATAACAGGGCCACTTTAGCAAGGTGGATCAAAAGGAACCAAAGATACTATTCTCAGCCCCCATGGCATACTTCATAGAAGCCATGGTTTCCATATACTACATTGACGATGGGCAACAAGTCTGAAACAGTTGTAAGCAGTTTTAAATAAATGATCACACATGATAAGCTCACAAGACAGAGAATGCTCTACTTCCTTCCTCCACTGTAGTTCCACGGAACAATGGTGCACAACCAAGGCTTGCACCGGCCCTTCATCAGTACTACCAAACAGTAGAAAAAAGTGCTTGCTCACAGTTCTAGATCCAATAAAAAATGTTCTTTTATTTATCCAAAACATTAAATTTATTTCAGTCATAAGAGGCCTTAACACATGATTTATGGTTCTATAACACTAGGATGTGTTTCTGCTGCATACCAGCAGTTCTGGATGCGCAAGGACAGAATGGAATGATTTCCATAACCCTGCCTGCTATCCTAAAATGAAAAATAAAGTAATTTTATTTGGTATTAGTGATGGAAGCAATATATATAATGGCTGTAAGGGTCTATCTCATAGAACATGCATATACTGTACATGTGTACTATATGAGATAGACCCTTACAGCCAAGGCATGATATACCAGTAGTCATCTTGAATCTAGTCCATGTTATCAGTATTGTGCTTGTAACTTCAAAATCTGTCTAATTATTGCCATTTAGCATTTTCATTTGGAATATGTGTTTCGGATACATCCGAATTTCCGAAAATTCGTCCGAATTTCGATTCGTAACGAAACGAATCGCACGTGTCTAATATTTAACAAACTTTACCACAGTTATGTTTTAATGAGAAATATCAAACAGTTTTGTAGGCATCTGACAATTGATGTTCGAGGTCCCTCTGAAAATGGCTTTGGATGCTCACCATGCCACGTGTTTTAGGTTGCATGCTCACCGTGACACACATGTCTTAGGTTGCCTGCTCACCATGGCAAATGCCTTAGGTTGCCTGCTCACTGTGGCACATGTCTTAGGTTGCATGCTCACTGTGGCAAATGTGTCTTAGGTTGCATGCTCCCCGTGGCACATATGTCTTAGGTTGCATGCTCACCATTGCACGTGTCTTAGGTTGGATGCTCACAGTGGCATGTGTGTCTTAGGTGTATGGCACATATCTTAGGGTCTATTCTCAAAGCTGCCAAAGGATCTAGCCGTAGCTTCGCCTGATCCCACAGCTAGCTTAGGCCCCAGGCTGTACAGCTCCCAAAGTTGGCCAAGGGGCTCAGTCGAGCCGAAGACATATGCTTCTGCTCGACTGACCCCAGCGAAAGTCGAAGCTGGCCGACAGCCTGCTACTAACAGTTGAGTGGAGCCAGCCGTCATCTCACGGCTGGCTCCGGCCACTTGCAGAGACAGACCAGTGTCCCTGGGTAATCAGGGACGCCGTTCTGTCATTACACTGAGAACCCGGCGGAGCTGCCGTGATATTATTATTATTATTATTACATAGTATTTATATAGCGCCAACAGTTTGTGCAGCGCTTTACAATATAAGGAAGACATTACAGTTACAATACAATTCAAGACAATATGGTAAGGAGGATATCACAGCGGCTACGCCGGGTACTCTGGGTAACCAGGGGACGCTGTTCTGTCATTAGGATGAGAGCTCAGCTGAGCCGCTTTCATATCCCCACCGGTCCCGACAAGCTCTCATTGTAATGACAGCTGGTCCCGGCCAATAGAAAACAGTTGGGCGGAGCTAGCTGCCACTGCTTGCTCCGCCCATTCGTCTTCTATTTTTTTTCTACTTTTTTTAAACTGTTTTTCTATTCTGCTCGGTACCACAGAGGTACCGAGTAGAAAAGCCGCGCCGAATACCGCTGTTTGGCATTTGGCTATTCACTCACTGCTGTTCGGCATCTATGAGAATAGGCCGAACAGCAGTGAGAAGCCTGCCGGAGGTTCGGCTCAGCCGATCCAGATGTTGGATCGGCTGAGTCAAACTCCTTCTGCACTTCGGGTCGGCCGAACTTGCTGAGCATGTTCGGCCGATCCGAAGCCAGCAACAGCAAGCCGATGTACGGCTGATTTAGTTATCCTTGCTATCTGGGTTCATGGCAGGATCACTAGGTGTGTTTTTTTTTATTGAGAGCTGCAGATCTAAAAAGATTAAAAACAACTTTTAATACTATATTACCAGATTAGATCTAGTGGATAATTTGTACTAAAATATGAACAAAAATAAATGTACCTAACATAAAATTTGTGAAGAATAAAAAAAGTGATTAAGCCATATTTACCCTTTTTAAATACATGGCCACATTAGATTGCCTGGGAATTTTGAATTATTGCTGTGCACAGCTCGACCTGTAACAGGTCTGCACATCCAGGGTGATGGACAAATCTGGCATATATGAGGGTTTTTACTTTAAAATGGCCACCTATATTAATCGTGGGACAATGAGCAGAGCAATAATAAGAGTCCTCAGATGACTTCAGATTCCTGGCCATTTCTTATCTTATCTCTTAGCCTAAACAAATGCTGTGCGTAACATGACCTGCAACAGATCTGCACATCCATGGTGATGGACAAAATGGTCTTTGAATGTGGATTAAGAAGAGAGGAAAATATTAACACAACAGTGATGCGTAAATTATGATCATCACAACAGTGATGATGTAAATGTATTTTTCATTTACAATTGTGAACTTTGTGATAGCCAGACCAAGGATGATGTCTCAGTAACCATCTGAGGATGTGCTAGAGGTGAGGGAACCAGTGTTGAACCCTCAAGAGTGTTCTCAGGTGTTTATATTCTCCAAAAGATTATCATTTCTGTCATCTACAAAGCCACATAGCATGCTTGTGATATTTGGCAACAGAGTACTGACAGCTGGACTTCAGAACTGAGCTACTGTAGTCCACACATCCATGCTTGCTGTAAAGTTTTCCTGGATCGATTTTATTTACTCCTAAATAATTATTCATTGATGTTCTTGTCTTTGGTAGAAAGTCACATTTGGGGAATAACAGTCTGATTCTAATTACTATCATACAATTACTATGGGGTAATACAGATTGTCCAAGGCATTATCCCTGTTTCAGGAGTATTTAGGTGTGCTGCATGGGGAGTGTAAACCTTGATTGTTCAAATCCACACAAAGTAAAAGTGTATTTAAAACCAATAGCAAAATTATAATATAGTGCAGCTTACCAGTCCTTAGATGTGGTGGCTGCATTCTTTTTATTTCCAGCTTTTTAACTTTATTTTAACTGGTGATCCTGTCAGTGCTCTACTTTCTGTTCTTAGGTGACAACACTCATTGTATTACAAGCATTGTCAGTTTGGGGGGAAGAAGTGAGTTAGGACTAGAGAACACCTCCCCCTCCTCATTACCATAACCTATGGAGGAGATAACCTATAGTTTATGTGCCCCCCCTACATATTGTTCCTAGAGTCGCCACTGAACATATCCATAACCTATGTTCTCCAGTCCACAAAAGAAACATATTCATAACCTATGTTCTGCAGTCCACAAAAGAAACATATCCATAACCTATGTTCTCCAGTCCACAAAATAAACATATCCATAACCTATGTTCTGCAGTCCACGGGAGAAAACTGAGTAGGGCTAATGCATGAGTTACCACTGCAAAGTGCTCAGGGCATAGGACAGCACTGGGACCGAATCGACAGGTACTTTTTTGCATCCATTGAACGGGTACATCAAAATATTTTTAATAATATATTTAACAAAACCAAAAGAGACTGAATAAGGGACGTTCATTGTTTGAATTTAGAACTAACGGTATACTGAAGGACAAGAATCAAATATCATTTTAATTGGGCAAATACATAGAAAACACAGAGCGTCCCACCAGGTACTGATTGTAAAACATTTCTGCAGCTTTAGGTGTCTGTTTTTTTACAAAAAAATCTACATAACAATTTGTTCAAAACTGCATGTACATTTGTTCTGTGCATGAGCTATTATAGGAGTGGGGCCAAATCGAATGTTCTCAGGCTATATCCTCTTCTGGTTGAATGTTCTTTAAATGTTATTGGCAGCAGTAAAAATAGGCTTATTCATAAATAACTCATGTTTTCCTAACTTCCAGTTCCTCCAAAAGTGGTCACTAGGGCAAATAGAGAGGGTGACTCTCAGGAGTGGAGACACAAACAGCAAAAAAAAACCTGACAGGGGATCTAACCCTTCATCATTCACCCTTTTGGCTTTACATAAACGTGAACGAAAATGGAAATGTAAGTCAATTAAAGTGATATTAACCCCTTCATGACTGAGGCCCTTTTTTCCATTTTTGCACCCATGTTATATTCCACATTTTAGGCCTGAAAATGACGTAAAACCCCCCAACATTATATATTTTCTGAATGCCAAGACCCTATAGAATAAAATGGTGGTAGTTGAAAATTTTTATGTTGCGCAATATTAGCGCAACTCCTTATTAAACCCCAAAATTTAGTGACAAATTTAATTAAATGCCCCAAAACACAACAAATTACCCATTTTTTTAATGAAATATAAAAGATGAGGTTACAACGAGTAAAACGATACCCAACATGCCCAGTTTACAGATTGCGTGCGACCGTGAAACGGCAAAAAACTGCAGTACCCCAAAAAATCAATAAAAGACACTTTAAAAGCCCCCACAGGTCATCAATTTAGAGATACCCCAAAATACTGGCCCTAGAATTATTGCTCTCACTCCGGCGTGCGCGGCGATACCCAACATGTGTAGCGCGTTCGTCGTTTTCATGCGTAGGCGCACCCGACGCGTGTTTACGTGGCGACGCGCGTGCTCGCGGGGGCGGGGTACTTTTAAAATTTTTTTTTTTTATTATTAGATTTATTTTATTTCATTTTAATTTTAAAAACTGTTTTTTTTTTTTTTTTTACTTTACTTTGACTGCTATCACATGGGGGGGCTTGCAAGCCCCCCCATGTAATAGCAGATGGTGGTGACAGGTCCTCTTTAAGGTGATGCTGGGGGTCCAAAAGACCCTCAGTGTCACCTTTACACTGGAAATAAGCTATTGAAGTGCAGATCGCACTTCAATAGCTTATAGCTGGGCTGCAGGAGCCCAGAACTGACAGCCCAGGGACCGGAAGTGATGCAATCTGCATCGCTCCCGGTCCCATAGAACGGGGAGGGGATCGATGAACGGAAGTTCGTCGACCTCCTCCCCAGCTCCCCGCGGACACAAAGATCCCGTAGGAGGGGCAACGGAGCCCGCAGGGAGTCTGTTTAAACAGCCCCAATGCTGGCGACGTACACTGTACGTCGTCAGTCACGAAGGGGTTAAACACTTTTCTTTTACCAATTTCACCAGCGGACCTTTAGACCTACATTGTATGTCGCTCCTTCATGTTTTAAAGATTGCCTTTCCTACAGCTTCACCTGGTCCTTTGATCACTGGACCTGTTTTCTGTTCTAAGGGTGGTTCCTTGGCTTACAAGGTTCTATGGAGCCCTGTAGCAGTCACCCTGTCGTGCGCCCAAATTTGGTGAATAATGGGGCATGCATGTGCACTGGGGCTGGGAATGATGGTGCATGTAGTCACAAGGAGGGGGATCAGGTGACTTGTGATGACGATATGCGTTTGTGATCCCTGACGCAAAGTCGGAAGCAGCACAGAGGAAGCAGGAGGCCACAATGTACAATGGCAGAATGGCGATGTACTTGTTTCAAGACCTTTTTGAAAGTAATCAGTTATTGACATGTGTTACATTTGTCTATACCAATATGCTTCTGAAAAAAATACAACTTTGGTATTACTTTAATGGTTACCGGCTTCCAATTGCATAGCAATTAGTCTACTTAATATATTTTCAAATGCTGCTCGCTTTTTCTGAGAATGCAATGGTGACCTGAAAACATTTTGGAGTGAAGAGCTCCTCTGCATGTGAACAAAGTCCATTGACATACTTTTAAATAGAAGCACCAAGTAAAAGCATGTGCATATTAGTTGTTCCAGAAGAGGGCAGTAGAAGATTACTGTATTCCCAAACATTGCTTGTAACCTGAAAATTTTTTCCTACTTTCACGACTTTGGAATAAACAGTAAAGATCATTACTTTTATATATCATATACTGGATATAAAATCATCTAAGGCAAAATATGCATATGTTTGCTTTTAGTGTTGCTTAGAAAGGAAAATAAGTTTAATGATTAGGTTTGATAAAAAGCGTGAATCAGAAACCCATCAGTCATAAGCTCATTTTTTTTCCTTGCAATGTGATACTGATATCAGATGGGAGGATGGCAAGCAGTAGGGATGTGCTTCCAGGGAGAGTTCTACTTTCTGAAACACCAGGCCATCTACATCACCAGTTGCGTAGGAGGTAGTTAAGGGATGCAAGAGGGTCTTATATCCAATTTACCTGCCCCCCTCCCCCTACAAGATCCTTTACTAATTTACTGCAGCACATAGAAGGTAAACAAATATTTTCAAAGCAACCACAAAGTCACAACTACATTTTGTAAAGCAATTTTGGGATAAATTAGCTTGTTTGCCCTATTTTCTTGTAGAATTGATCTGGGAACCATAAAATGCAGGCAGGGGCGTAACTAGAAAAGCAAAATTTTGTATGGGGCCCTGTGATTTCTAGTTATGCCCTTGCAGAGCCCACCTGAGATCCCACACAGCCCACCTGAGGGTAACCCTGCAGAGCCCACTATAGACTCTCTATGGTGGGCTCTGCAGGCTCTCAGGTGGGCAGGTCACACTACTTACCTGTCCGCCTCCTCTTCCTCCACAGTTGCTAATGGCCCCGCCTCCCCCTCCATCACCGGCCCCGCCTCCTCTGCTGCCGACCTGGGCCCTGCCTCCTCCTCCACTGCTGGGTCCAGCCTCCTCCACCGCCACTGTTGGCTCTCACTGACTCAGCAGCGGCTGTGGAGAGGAACGCACGTCTGCACAGATCACTGTCAGTGATCTGAACAGCGGCCATTCCTCTTCACAGCCACCAGTGACAGCCACCAGCATGAGATGCCATAGTGACCCAGGTGGCCCGCACGGCATCAGGGATGTCCTGGCCGGGCCCCCCTGTCCCCCGGGCCCCATAGTGGCCGCCTGGGTCGCTATGGTGATTGTTACACCACTGAATGCAGGGGATTCTGCAACCAAGCTTTTGTCCATCCACTCCTCAGATGGGTCAGATGGTAACTTGACAGTACCTGGTTATGAAATAAAATGTATTCATATGTATAGATATATCTAAACAAGGATGTTTACATTTCATGAAGCACTGGACCAGAATTGATCCCACCCCCCTGGATTAGCATCATTCATTTCTATGGTGCTACTGGCCAGCCCGCTTGCACCATGGAAAGATATGATGCTGTGTGCAAATTTCAAGGTACCCCTGAGGAAGCCAGAAGGTACCCTGAGTGCGAAAGGCTGCTCTAAAGTACAGAACTAGACTCCATTATGCGTATAGGAACATTGGCTCTAATGGAGCTGTATGGATATGAAAGCAGCATTTTTTGTGCCCGTGTGCAAAAGCCATAAAAACTAAAACATTTCCCTGAATGCCACTTTTTAAAAACTAGCAAATGCACTGAAAAGCGAAAACTTTGTTTTTCATTTAACTCAATAAATAAGCTGAAGCTGTGTTCACTTTGAATACCCAGTCATGTGCAAAGGATGGTAAAAACACAGGATTTTTGCTATCATGTAATGTGGATGATTCAAATAGTGAACACACCTTCACCTTATTCACTATGGTCAGCGTACTTTCCATTTTCCAAGTGAACATGCTTAATTTCTGTAGTGAATCATCCCCACTGTATCCAAATGAAAGGCAAAAATAGATTTTGGTATGTATGTGTTTTTACCTTAGAAATTATAGGATTGAGCACTAAACAATCACTTTAGCTTATACAGTAGTGAATACATGAAATCTATGTTTGCTTTGAAAACCCAGTCATGTGCAGGGGAATTAAAAAAAATGATTTTGCCTTGCTCAAGACCGGATAATGGAGGTTTACTTTATTCACTAAGCTATGTATATATTTTTTACTCCTTTATTAAATCAACTCCTTTATGTAATCCATAGATCAAGAGAAAATCATTTGACGTGATACAAACAATAAATTACTTGCTTGTGGTTGTACCCGAAATTAATAAATAAATCATGTGAAGTTCTATGCTTCAAATAGTTGTGGCATTTAACTTGTTCCAATTGAAATTAATCAACATGTTTTAATTATGTATATTAATGCCATATAATTATGTGAATCGTAATTATATTTGCCAGCAACCATTCATGTCAGCAAAGTAAATGATTGCTCTACTCTACCACTGGTGAAAGAATCTCATTGTTTCCAAAATATACATCTACTCAGAGAAATGCCATTGTGCAAATACATCCACTTTAAAGTGAAATTGACACTTTGGAGTCAACATCACATGCCGAAAATACCGACACACTGCAGAATCTGTTTAGATTAATACTGTCAACTGCTTAGCAAACAGTAATGGAAAATGGTGACTTTTGGCACTTTTTTAAATGTGGAACTATGAGCAAAATAAAAAATGACATATATGATGAGATCTGTCTGCAACATACTCACCAGTCTATGTTTTGTCCCCCCTATAACATAGTTGTATTACTTGTTGATCTGGCCAGTAAATGTTAGTTAAAAAAAAAAGAAATGTCCAGCAAAGTGGGTTAAGACAAACCGTGTGACACTGACTTACAATTGTTGGGTTTTATTTATATATTTAAAAACTTGATATTAAAAAAAACCAACTTGTTGCTGTAACTCTGGCTGTATTTATTAGCCACTTTATGTTAAAGTGACATTAAACCCTAAAAAATAAAATAAAACAATAATAATAAAACAATACTGTAATGTGCGCCTTACTATAATCCATGGTTGTTTCCCTTCTCTTTGCTGCTCTTCCTTTTAAATCCGTATCTCTTCTCATGCTGGGCAGAACTTCTGTTTTGCAGCAGACTGCCTTGTCACTGGAATGGATACATCGTGTCTGTGTGCAGGTTCACAACCTGAGCCAGCACTACAGGAAGAGGCACTCAGCTGCAAAGGGAAGAGCAGCAAAGAGAAGGGAAACAACCTGAGATGCCTCAGGAGGCATCTCTTTGGGTCACCTGGGGGGAGGGGGGCAGCAAGCAGAACGGGATGGCTTCTTTGCAGTGTGCCTACCACCCCCAGGTTGCTGAGATCTCGGTGCGGAGATGTGTAAGGGCCATACACATCTCCCCGCCCAGCTCTTAGCATCATCTTCCCGCCCTGCTGGGTGGGACACTGGCCAGAACGTTCCACTCAGCTCCTGGCAACCAATTGCATCACTGGTTGCCAGTAGCTGAGCGGGACGCTGTAGCTGGTGTCCCACCTAGCTGGGCGGGGAGATGATGCAGAGGCCAAACCCACAGGCTGCTAGCCACAGGCGGCGAAAAGGGTAGGGGTGCCCCTGAGTTCAGCTTTAAGTATAACAATACATTGACTAGTCTTATATTACCATGATAACATAACATTTACTGTAAACACTGATAGATATATATGTCCTCCATTTAAAGTACAATCCTAAATATTGCTGGGCATCATTGTACATGAACTTTTCAGCAAATGGGAAGATACTGTTTTAGCTTCACACTGTAAATTGTTTTGTATTTATTGATCTGAACTAAAAGGTCCTTTGGGATACCAGTTTGTGATATATCACTTATCTCATAGCCTGTGAAAGCATAAATCATACGTCAGCTCGTTCATTCACACTAATTGATTCATGTCGACAACATCCATTTTTCAATTTTTTTTTTAAAAGAGATTTTGGCCATGTTCAGCCGTATTTGGAAGACGTACACAAATTTACATGGATGTAGTGTCTAAGCATTATTGGCATTATAGCAAATGGAGACTAAGCACAAACGAGGGAGTCAAGCATCTATAAATGTGTACAGCAATAACTAGATAATTAGGTCTATAAATAAAAATAAACAGATCTTCACTGATTAGACTAGTGTCCTCCACTAATGAAATCTGCATACATTTAGTGCATACATGCTTTTCACAGACAATTTCAGAGTCTCTGTGTGTGCAGAAAATATAATTGTATCTGATTTAGTTGGGTGTTTTTGATTAGAGGATTGACCATAATCAATGATTAGCGTATATGTTATACTATTTGTATCCTAACGCCATGTACAATCATTTGCATCTTTTCATGCTTGTCTGTAAAGTATTTGTGCAATAATTAGAAAATGGAAGACATACAAGACTACTGATGATCTCCCTCGATCTGGGGCTCCACGCAAGATCTCACCTCGTGGGGTCAAAATGATCACAAGAACCTAGTGAATGACCTGCAGAGAGCTGGGACCAACGTAACAAAGGCTACCAGCAGTAACACACTACGCCGCCAGGGACTCAGATCCTGCAGTGCCGACGTGTCCCACTGCTTAAGCCAGTACATGTCCGGGCCATCAACGTGTCGAACACGAGCCCCCGGCAGGCAGCACACTGTTCGACGCTCACGGTTCCGATGACGATGATGTCCGCCTGATGATGGAGTCTCCCACCACCAGGATCTGCCTCTCCTGACCCTCCATCCTGCTCCCGTCCTTGCCGGAGCACTCACTCCCCCCTGCGGATATAGGATGAGTCGTGCTCCAGCAGTGTCCCCCCTGAACTGATGTCCCCAACATTCTGCAACTTGGCAAATTTATTGGGGTGAATATAAGTCCTCATATTCATACTGAATAACAGTCTTCCCTGTCTATTATATATTGACGAATGCTTCAGACTTTTCTTCTGACAATTGAACACACTGGTCGGATGTCCAGTGAAACGTCTTCAAGAAAAATACAGCAAGTCCAGTTGCCTTGATTTATTTTTTACAGATATACTATGACCTGGATGAATGAGAACCTTCACAGACATAGCAAAAAGACTGTTATATTGTTCGGAGGATTTCTTCTGTATGTCTGGAATAATTGACATAGGGAAAAAGTGTGTTCAAGAATATCAACCGCATGGCAGTCAAGTAGTCGATTTAGCATTGAAGACCACATGAATGTGTAATTTTTTTGCAGACCACATTCAAACAGTAACCAGAGAACAAGCTGTCCCTAGAAATCATACATTATATACTGAGGAAATCTGAAATATTTCCCTTCCTACAGCCTCTTCCAAAAATTTCCAGTAGCCTGATTTCACATTAACTCTTCCTACATGCATGTTTCTAGCTGATTGATAGCATGTTAATGACTGACAATGATAGCGCAATTCAGCTGAAAAAGCCCAGTGGTATCAACCATACACTATGTAATGTCTTGCTTACAAACTTATTAATCAGAAGCTGTACAAATATAGGTCTCCCGCCGGGAACGTTGCTTTTCTTCACTATCGTGTTTGCAAAGTTTTTTATATGCTATAACAAAAGGCTTCTGTGCTCTTTGTTCAAGCACTCTGAGGATTTCTGCTCAAACCATGTTTGTATTTTTCCTAATTAACGTATAAAACAGTTGCAATAACTGCATAAATTATTTTATGACCAAACAAGTATAGCTGAAAAACAAAATTGTCCTATTTTAGCAGCACCTGAGAAAAGAACTGATTCTAAGGGAGCTCCAGGAGATCTGAATGAACCTGCTCCAACCAATGAAATATTCTTCTTGATCATCTTCGGTTGTTACTATTCATCAGTTCTTTATATAATTAGAACTCTGAGTTGAAGTTCAGCCTATGAACCAAAAATAAAAACACTTTACACATAAAAAATACAAAGGTTGCTGGTAAATATTATTGGATAGCAATCAAAGTTTCATTTTTTATAAGTAATGAGCGGTTATTTTTTATAGGTTATAGAAAAAACGGCCACGTTATCTAATTAAAATGAAAGTGTATAAATAGCCAACACTTTTTTTTAGTTTTGGATAGAGTTGGGAAGTGGTAAACCCATCAGGATTTTATCGCTGTCTGTGTCCCCGCTGGGAAGATTCACCCTTTTTTTTGTAGATGTAAGGAAATCCAGAACTTTACAGGTGTCACTTTGGTGAGATTTCCACTCATTGCCTGTTGTTTCTAGTTGAGTAAAAAAGTTTTGACCTGTATCTGGATATTAGGTGCCACACCCCTGGTAAATAGTATGCAAAAAAATTATTTTAAGGAAAGAAAAAGTGGGGTTTTGAAAGCACCAGAAAATGACAACTCCAACCACAATATGTAAAAATATATTAATTTATTCCATATAAATCTTAAAAAAGGGGAAACAAAGAGGGCTTAAAGCCAATGATAAAATTGAGTAGATAGTCCCTAACAAAGCTCTTTCCACATACACAATACCTCACCATTATACCTCACGTTGTTTCTATGGGATAGGAAGCGCAACAAAATCTCAGATAGTAAAAAAACTGACAGGGATTTTAAATTGAAATTGTCAAAATGTTTTTAAGTTATTTCAAATGCTGATGAAATCACTTACAATGGATGCTGCTCCTTGATGTTTAAAAGTTTAAATTTCCTGAAGAATCAGCTGGTCCCCTGAGCACTGGCCCTGATATCCTGTTTTAGGGTGGCTCCTTTTCTTTGCAGGATCCTTTCTACATTTTCTGCATTTCTACAAACAGACAGGCACAGCAGGGCAAGAGACTTCCTTCCGCCCTGCTCCCTCCTCTTTCCTCCCTTCTTAAAACTAATAGATGGTCAGCTGCTGGATTCTGCTCTGCCCCCTGTGACCTTGTACTATACAGGAAGTTCAGGTAAGCCGAGGTGAGAGAGATGGACACAGCTGTTTGGAAACATGATGACTGTAAGTGTCTACTATGGGAGAAATGTATTAAACTAGGATCAGAGAGCTTCTAAAGCAGCTGTAGATGGCAACAAGTTTCTATCTTTAGCTGGTTCTGTTAAAGTGACACTAAAATCAGGAGTCAAATCTTAACAATGCATTCAAGTACCTTAACTATGATCAATAATGTCTCTTATTTGTGTATCACTCAGCTGTAGATCCTCAAATCATCTCTGAATTGGTGCTGACGCTGTCCTTCCTTCTGGAGGGTGGCTCTTTTTGTTCCCCATGGTCCCTGTGTGTGTTGTAAAGTACCCACCACTCCAAGCTCGCTCCTGTGATGGACTACAATCTCAATCCGAATTATTAAACTAAGCATGAAAATTTAGTACATCACAGGAGTGATCTTGGAGTGGTGGCTACTTTACAACACACACAGGGGAACAAAAGTAGTCACCCTCCAGAAAGAAGGACAGTGTCAGCATGAAAGTAGAGATGATTTGAGGATCTATAGCCATGTCATACATAAATAAGATACCTTTTTGTTACAATGTACTTGGATGCATTTTTAAATTTCAACTCCTAAGTGCAGTGGCACTTTAACTGAAGAAGCTGTAGTGCTTTATGAATCCTTTACCTTTATTAAATGTACTTGAATGCATTTTTAAGATTCAACTCCTGAGTTTAGTGTCACTAAATTTTTAGATTTTTCCGTATGGAATCAATAAAATATATACATTGATTATGGTGCATGGTGATATATATATATATGTATGTATAAATATGCAATATATATACACGCATATGTGTAATATAATGCAGATGGAAATGTTGAGTCCATAAATCAGTTTTTTGCTATGTTAATGTGCTTAATACCGGGGACTCCATTCTCCTTTGCGTTATAATAAATAAAGAGAGGAAACAGAACACGTTTTCTCTTTTCAGACCCATAGACCCTGATTAGCATCCCAATGTATATTATTGTATGATACTTTAGCATGCTTTCAGCTATAACAGAATACCATATGTGATTTTGCAGCTTGATTCATTGGGGCCTCAGTAGAGGAGGAGAAGAGTTGAGAAGAAATGGGGATGAGGTGCTGCTGTTACTCATTTACTTGTGTGTGTACATTCCAGCTTTAGGTTCTTTAATCTAAAAGCTTTTTTTTAACAGGCAGTAAGAAGAAACTGGAAAATATGAATTAAAGAAAATAAATACATAAAATACAAAATATTAATATGCAATACTTAGGGGTCTATTCACAAAGCTGCCGAGGGCAGCCGAGTGAATGACCGATCAGAAGTGAAGTGAGCCGAACACTGTTCGGCTATTCACTTCAGGCTGGTACGGCTGATTTCAGCCGTATATCGGCTGAAATCAGCCGTACATCGGCTTGCTTCGGGTGGATTCAAATCAGCCGAACATGCTGAGCATGTTCGGCTGATTTGAATCCACCCGAAGCAAGCCGATGTACGGCTGATTTCAGCCGTATATCGGCTGAAATCAGCCGTACATCGGCTTGCTTCGGGTGGATTCAAATCAGCCGAACATGCTGAGCATGTTCGGCTGATTTGAATCCACCCGAAGCAAGCCGATGTACGGCTGATTTCAGCCGTATATCGGCTGAAATCAGCCGTACATCGGCTTGCTTCGGGTGGATTCAAATCAGCCGAACATGCTGAGCATGTTCGGCTGATTTGAATCCACCCGAAGCAAGCCGATGTACGGCTGATTTCAGCCGTATATCGGCTGAAATCAGCCGTACATCGGCTTGCTTCGGGTGGATTCAAATCAGCCGAACATGCTGAGCATGTTCGGCTGATTTGAATCCACCCGAAGCAAGCCGATGTACGGCTGATTTCAGCCGTATATCGGCTGAAATCAGCCGTACATCGGCTTGCTTCGGGTGGATTCAAATCAGCCGAACATGCTGAGCATGTTCGGCTGATTTGAATCCACCCGAAGCAAGCCGATGTACGGCTGATTTCAGCCGTATATCGGCTGAAATCAGCCGTACATCGGCTTGCTTCGGGTGGATTCAAATCAGCCGAACATGCTGAGCATGTTCGGCTGATTTGAATCCACCCGAAGCAAGCCGATGTACGGCTGATTTCAGCCGTATATCGGCTGAAATCAGCCGTACATCGGCTTGCTTCGGGTGGATTCAAATCAGCCGAACATGCTGAGCATGTTCGGCTGATTTGAATCCACCCGAAGCAAGCCGATGTACGGCTGATTTCAGCCGTATATCGGCTGAAATCAGCCGTACCAGCCTGAAGTGAATAGCCGAACAGTGTTCGGCTCACTTCACTTCTGATCGGTCATTCACTCGGCTGCCCTCGGCAGCTTTGTGAATAGACCCCTTAAGCTTTACCTTACTAAAAAGGAAAATATTTTCAAGAGATTTACTTTATTCTAAATGAGTAAAGAAAATATATTGGAGCATATCTGGCAGCATTCACACACACTATACATCAGAACAGAGTTGATAAATGTCGATGAGACAAGCTAGTTCCTGCACGTATAAACATGAATAGAGTGGCATTAAGCAAAAGCAACCTCTAGAATTCTTTTTTAGTGTGAATTACAGATACATACAATTATTGCTGTAGATGTCCTGTAATTATCTCTCTCAGTGGGCTCTTTACACCTCACTGCAACACAGAGAGTAGATAACAATCTATATTTTCCATGCAGTCATTACACAAGGATGCTTTGTATCTTTCTACCACCTATGTGAGTCTACAGATGATTGTTATGACTACTTCCAGCAGAAAACAATGAAATTATATAAGGGGATTGTATACATAGCACAATGTTTGTATTTGGTATACCGTTCGGGTCTTGCTTTCATGGTTAACTGACAGCAGCATGGCCCCCTGGTACTGCATTAGCACTGTAATCTACTTCTAACCATCCATTATCCCTCCAGTTTGCATCCTGAAGCCCTGCTCTCATTTCGTATTGCTGTATCACTGCTGCAGAAGCAGCAGGATGTGTTGGTAAAGCTTGGCAGAACATGTGTTTGTTTCCCCACGCTTTCTTTTACTCTAACACTATTTAAGCTTTCTGCTGCTGGTGGGATCTGAAATGTTTCCATCTCAGCTCACCTTCTGGAGTTATGAGAAAACCGGTAACTCCTGCTGCTTCCCCAGAGGAAGGCATACACCTTTCAGCTACCTTCCAAAACTGACACTAGAATACGGGAGACTATGCGGGGGAGTGGCATAGTGCTTTTTAACTCCATTCCTGCACAAAATATTTACAATGGCAGTTGTTCACTTTTATTCCAGATGGGGAGAATTAATCAACATTGGAAACCATGTCTGATTTGTGATGGCATGCACAAACCTTTATAAATCTCCCAAAATGTCTATGTTAAAGGAGACGTATTGTGAAAGTAAAATGTACTCTTCCCAATACTTAGAGCTGGTGTGTGACACTGCAGCTGTCCCACGCCAGCTCTATAGATCAAGAGCTGAGCGTTCACAAACCACTGGTCACTCAGCTCACGATCTCTACCCGGTGAGGGGGAAGGTTAGAACCTCTGTCATGGTTTTACTGATGTCTGTGACTGCATGCTTGAGATTTCCTAGGACAGGAAACTATAGGATATGTAAACCCTAACAATGGAATGATCTAATTTCTTTGTTTTTGTTCTGTTAAAAAAGAAGTCCAGGCAACATTTTTATTAATTGTTGCAGTGTGGCTACCCCTGCACTGCAAGGATTGACTGCTCCTTTACCTCTAGGGAGAAAAAAAAAATTATACTCACCCAAACCTCAGAGGCTGTGACAGTGCTTCATCCAGCCTCTCTCCTCCAGAGATGGTATGTCCCTCAGCATCCTCCCACTCTATATATAGAACTTAATAACTCTGAGTCCTGAGCTGGAGCAGAGGAGGAAGTGAGGCTGAACGGGCCACTCTAAGAACAAGCTAGCTCAGAGGATTGGGTGAGTATTATTATTATTTCCTCCCTAGACAAAAACAAACAGTTAACCCTTGCAGTTCTGGGGTAGCCCCACTGCAAGGTATAATAAAAATGCTGCCTGGAGTTCTTGTTTAAATAGACTATTGACAGCATTTTGTTATAGCTGTTTGAACAGTGCCAAAAATACGTGTTATCTCTGAGGACAGCAGAACTGCTCCACTCTGTTATGGAGAAGAAGAAGAAAATAGGGGAATGTGTCTGCAGTACTGCCCTGTCCCTGCTGTCCTAATCCAGTTGGTTGAGGAGCGTTGTCACCCTAAGGCAGGAAGTTTATTACTTGCAGGATAACCAAGTGAAAATAATGTAAAGGAAGCTTGAAAAAAAGAAAACTAATGCAGCAACCATATTTGATGCATTTTTGATGCGTTTCCAAGCGTTCCAGTGCATACCAGACAAAATGAGACAAGCAGTATTTTTTTTTGTCTGGACCGGAACGGGCTGCGCTGGTGTGAACAGAGACCAGAAATACCATAGGGATATATTGGGATGCTTTTTTGGTCCAGGAACAAACTGTTCTGGTCTGGACATGATCCAGACATGGTGTGAACAAGCCGTAAATGAAAACCATGATGGTTTTAGTCCAGCTTCATTTATATTATATACAGTATATTGTTGATATTTGTTACAAATAAACCTTTATTACACGCAGGCCCGTCTTTAATACTGACTGGACCCTGGGCAAACATTTTCTTACTGTGAGTAAACTCACAGTAATGTGCAGTGTGTATGAGTATATAACGGAGCTTCACGGCAATAAAAATCACTGTAATGTGCAGTGTGTATGAGTAGATAACGGAGTTTCATGGCAATACAATGCATATTGAAAAGGTTTTAAAATAAAAGTAAATATTATTTAAAAAATTATAATTATGTACACACCCAGAAAAATAAAATCATATTAATATTACTAAACCAATTTATTTTATTTCCTTCCACAGCATTTATTTATATTATTTTTAATACATACCCACAATAAACAAAAAATTAGCCCCGCATTAAAGAAGGCCCTGATTACAAGGTGCTTCCGTGGCATGATGTTTACAAAGCATGCTGAGTTATCTACTGTGGAAGCCCAGCACTGTCTACATATTTTTGGCTGCCTCCACAGATTCTAATGAAGATGTTTCCCTCTGTTAGGAGGAAGGGGGTGCTATTCACGTCTATTTTTAGCAGAACACCTGATGAAAAGATCCATACTGCTATTTCATAAAACAATATTCCCACATGCAATATTTCATATTGACTTGATGTGAAAAATGTAATATTAGCACCGAACATAAAACATTACTAAATACAATTTAATAAAATAATAAAGTCTGGCTTTAGGATTTACAGCCCCAAATGTCATTCACAGTGCAAAGTAAATTCAATTCGTCAGCTAAAAGCATTAACATTGGAAGGCTTTGTTTTGTTTTTGTTCTACTCCCCAATTTCCTAATTTTTAGGCCAAAGTTTGACAGAACTAACGAGATAGCTCATACATAAAGCGGCATCTTTCAGCTCTGCCTTGTAATTGCATTTGATGGATCAGGTGCATTAACCTGGTAGAAAGGTGACAGCTGGTATTCCAGAGCTACTGGAAGTCAAAAATAGCCATGATGTTATTCATTAGAGGAATTTCACCATGACCTGCAGCAATTTAGGTATAATAAATGCCACCGACACATATGGCACTGTGCAATAACAACAGCTAATTAAATTATGGGTCACGTGTGTATAATTGTATAATACCTTTGTGTATTACACTGATTGCACAGCCAGATTATATATTTACAGACTTGTTCAACAAACTGATATGAAGAAATATTATGGTGTGCTCAGTGCAGTGTCCTATAGCAACCAGAATTTAATTTACGTTACACAGACTGGTTAAAAATGAATCCTAATTGGTTGTCCTTGGTTATCACATTTATGCTATTTGTATATTCTGCTTCATTTACTTAACCACTTGCTGACCGGGGTGTTAAACCCCCTTCCGGTCCAGGCCATTTTTCAGTATTCAGCGCTGCGGTATTTTGACTGACATTTATCCAGTCATGCAACGCTGTACTGAAATGAATTTTATACCATTTTATGGGGACACCTAGAGCTTTCTTGGCAGCAAAGAGGGGCGCACAATGCAAAGATATACAAGCGATCGGCCGGCTATAGAGCTGGCCGAAGGCTTTTAGGAAACAGTCGGTAGTGGCGTGCGCCTGCTAGGGGGCGGACATGAGCAGAAAAACCTCATGTACATGTACATCCACCCGCCGGGAAGGATCTGCCGTCCGCCCATATTTTTACGATGGGTGGACGGCAAGGGGTTAATAAGACTATACAGTAAGTGGAGACTGAAGAATGACTACAATTACTTTGTTTATATTCAAACATAGCTAACTTAAACTACAAACCATGAATCATTAACATATACACATGTATTAAATTAGTTGTTTTCACAAAAGGAAGAAGCGTTTTATGAGCGTTTTGCATGTGCATTACATGCATTCTCTTCCTTGTCATTTCCTTTCTCTTGTCGGTTGTGTCTATGTTTGTCAGGTATATGAACAAATGACTTGAATAATGTACAAACTAAACACATTGGGGGGGTTTTATCAAAACTAGAGCAGACAGAAACTGGAGCAGTTGCCCAGGGCAACCAATCAGCTTCTCTCTTCAGTTTGTCCGGTTACGATTTGAAAATAAAACAGAGGCTTGGTTGCCATGCACAGCTGCTCCAGATTTTGTCTGCTCCAATTTTGATATTGCCTTCTCAGTGCATTTAACATGTGTTGTCATTGACTGAAATGCAGTGACGTGCGGTACCGCTTGCTCAGGGTGAGACATTCCCCAGCCTCCCCCCCCCTTCCGGCTGAAGCCCCACCCCCGAGAGATGCAGCCCCGCCCCCATTCCATCCCCAAGCTAGTGTAAAGGAGGAAGGGAGAAGACAGGGAGGAGCCTCCCTGTCCCTCACTTGCTCCTCACCGCTGAGGCTCCGTGACAGGTTACACAGCGGGGAGGATTTCCCTGCTGTGTAACGTGTTAGATGCCGATCTGAATGGAGAAAAAGCTCCATGTCTGAAGCTGACAGCTTTTTCCTCCATAATTCTAGGTGAGGCTCTGCCTCCCCTGACCGCACGTCTCTGCTGTAATGTAACGTGCTTTGAAATCAAAACACACAAAAGATGCAGCAAGCAGGAATGTTCAAAAAAAGCAACACAATGATGTGAAGAGCTTCATAGATTATAATTGAAACTAATTTTCATGCGCTTTTAGTACGCTGTGATCCTGTGTTGTATTGCATATAAAAGACGATGGTGTGCACGGGCCCTTACAGATGCGAATTCTGCTCCATCTATTTGAATGCCTGCGGGCATACATTTTTGTTAGACCTGTACTGACTTTGTATACACAACTGGATTAAAAAGAAAGAAAATATAGTAATATATATTCACCTATTTGCTTACTGTTGTTTGTTGTAGCATGAAAAAACTCTTCTGTAAATCCCTTAACATTTATATATTAAGAGACCAAAATATGTAGTAAATCCACAACCTGCAACTGCTCATTAATAAATAGAGACAATCAAAGAAATATGGTCCCTTAAGTAATGTTTGTTTACTGAACAGCAATAACGTTAAAAAAATACTAAAAGAAAATTAGAAATGCAGCTTTATTGGTAACTCCCAGTATTTTCATAAATACATAACCCCACATACAGTATATGAGTGTTGTTTTATTATTGCAAACACATGAGGGCTCACGTCAAATACCACATTAGATTCTGGGGAAATGCCTATTTTTATTTTCTCTTAACCTGATTGGCTATTTGAATTGAACACAGACCGGTCGAAGAAGAAGCCGGCTTGGAGCTATGGGTGAATATAAAGTTTTTTGTTTTTTTTATCTAGACACAAAGGAGCACTTAACCCTTGCAGTGCAGGAGTAGCCCCACTGCAAGGGTTAACACAATTTCCTGGGGTTCTTCTTTAAAGCTCATCTCCAGGCAAGAGATCAGTTTTATATGTTCTCCCTGAGATATTTTGATACGATATTCACAAACTGTATTCCCTTTGAAAGTTTAACCTTTTCAGCTTTTTTTTTAACATTTGATAGTTTTTACTAGTTTTTTTTTTTACTACTGGTTTTACTACTGGTTCTCACTATTTGATTTAGATCCTTTTTTTTGTAAAATTGTTCTTTTTAAAATTCATTTATTTTTTTATTGCAGTGGTGAATTTTCATTTCTTCCTTTAGAGAACAGTATATCGCATAGTCTATTTTCTTTTTATGATTAATATGATACTGTGTCCTCAAAATATATGTCCACTCGTTTCTAACCGGGTATTGAATTATTATGATAAAACAAGCCCGGCTACTAGTA
>NW_017307062.1:792188-809865 GCF_000935625.1 Nanorana parkeri | reverse complement strand
TATTTCTTTTGTTTGTATTAGTATGACACAAAAAAGTTGAGTAACAAAAAAAGACAAATCTGACACATTCCACGCAAAACTTCAAAAATGGACTGGATGAAATTATTGACACCCTCAATTAATATTTGGTAGTACAGCCCTTGGAAATAATAACTGAAATCAATTGCTTCCTGTAGCCATCAATGAGATTCTTACACCTCTCTACAGGAATTTTGGCCAACTGCTCCAGATCTCTCAGATTCAGGGGCGATGCAAGGATTTTTGCCAACTCAGACGAAGGTGCATTTTTCACCCCCTCCCACCCCCCACCCCCCACGCACACACACACACACCACTCCAACATTCCCCCCCAATACGTACATCAGCAATATAGCTTTGTCAACAAAACGGTGACCCATGTTACAGTTATATAAATTGTTTTGTATGACCACAGTGATGCTAAAGAGGTAATTTGTTATGTGAAGTATGTTACAGAAATACATCAAAATAACACAAAGTAATTGTACCTTTCAGCCTTTCAGTATTTTTGCAAAGCAATAAGTTGACAAGACATGCAGGGACTTGTGGCTCAGCACTAATAATGCAAGCTCGCCTTACAGCAGCGGTAGTATAGAGCAGCAGTAGGTTCCAAATACATAAGTGAGCCACATTGCTTATTGTTTTATTCTCCTATCTACAACTTGTTCACACTGAGCTGGATATCATTTCAGGGATATTCCCTGATTGTTATTTGCAGGGTTTCTCTGCCGGTTGAGCTCTTTTCCCAGGCCAGACTCGGCTCTTTATTCTTATTACTAATTTACACTTTACTTTACTCCTAGAGCAGAGCTCGGTCTGTCTTACCTCAGGCTCGCCGCTCTATCCTCTATCACCTCCAATTTCTGCCTGCCCCGCAGCAAGCTCCCGAGTCCCGATCCCGATACTCCGATGTGTTTGGTCTGGGATGGGTGTGAAGAAAATGTGTCCTCGCTCGGTGGGTTCCAGATCTGTGCAGTAATGCTCCCGGCTCTCGAGTCCCTAACAGAGTGCAGCTCCTCCAGGATGACGCCGGACTGCGTGCTGTCACTGTGTTCACGCCGATCGTTGCTCCTCCTCCTGCAGCTCTCGCTACTTCACATGCCTGAGCGGCCAGGGGAACCAACCAGGAGCCACATCCGTCACAGGTTAGAGAACTTCTGCTTTTCGATAACGCTGCCCTGGGAGAATACGCCTTACACTGCACTGGTCAGCGGCAGGGACTCCGTCCTTCAAGATGCCTAATTACCGATCTCTATAGATCGGACGGATCAACCTCAGGGCTGATGCAAGCACTTATGCTGAGCAGCCAACAGAAATACTTTTCTCCGCCCCTGTTCCCTGGCGCCCTCAGACAGCTGCCCATGTTGCCTTGCGCTAACGCCAGCCTTGCTCAGATTGGAAGGGTTCCTTTTCCCAACTGTTGTTTTGAGATCTCTCTCACAGGTGCTCTATGAGATTAGATCTGGAACCATTGCTGGCCAGTCCAGTACTCTCCAGCGCTTTGTCTGAAACCATTTCTGGGTGCTTTTTGACGTGTGCTTTGGGTCATTGTCCTGCTGTAAGACCCATGACATCTGAAAGAGACCCAACTTTCTGACACTGGGCCCTACATTGCACCCCAGAATTCTTTGGTAGTCTTTAAATTTCATCATACCATGCACACAGTCAAGACATCCAGTGCCTGAAGCAGCAAAGAAACCACCAAAACATCAGCGAACCTCCACCATGTTTGACTGTATGGACTGTAATTTTTTCTTTAAAGACCTCATTTCTTTTTATGAAAACAGCAGAATAATGGGCTTTACCAAAAACCTGTAATTGTGTTTCGTCTGTCCACAGCACATTCTCCCAAAAGGATTTTGGTTTCCTCAGGTACGTTTTGGCAAACTCCAATCTGGCTTTTTTATGTTTCTATGTCAGCAGTGGGGTCCTCCTGGGTCTCCTACCATAGCGTCCCTTTTCATTCAGATGGCGACGTATATTGCAAGCTGACACAGCTGTACCCTGTGTGCCTGAAGGTCAGCATGAATTTGTCTGGAAGTTGATCGAGGGTCTTTATGCACCATCCGAACAATCCTTTGTTGCAATCTTTGATCAATTGTTCTCTTTTGTCCACGTCCAGGGAGATTAGCTACAGTGCCATGGGTTGTAAACGTCTTGACACTGTTGCACACAATGGACACAAGAACATTAAGATCTCTGGAGATGGACTTGTAACCTTGAGATTGTCCATGCTTTTCCACAAAAAGTTGGACTGCAATTATTTGTGCAACTTGGAGAAGGTGCCAATAATTTTGTCTAGTCCATTTTTGGAGTTTTGCGTGGAATGTGTCAGATTTGGCGTTTTTTTCTCCACTTTTTTGTGTCATACCAATACAAACAAAGGAAATAAACACAAGAATGCTTTCACTGTTAGTTGTTATAATTTATTATACACCCTATTTAAGACACCTGCATGAGCAGTTTGGGACTTTTTGGGGGATTTTTGACAATTGTGACTAGGAGAGAGTGGTGTGCCTGGAGAAGCTTCAGTAAATGATGCAGCTTAAAATCTTTATAATATGAAAACTGTTGGCGCTATATAAATCCTCCCTGCAGGAATTCATCCCCCTCCCCTCTCCATTTCTCCATTGATGACTGTCAATCAGTCCGGGGTGGATCCCGACAGTATTGTCGGGATCATTCCTGGCTGTGGCATGGCTCTGCGCTCTTAGCATATAGCGGGCAATATTAACAACCCGCTATATACTGAGTTTTTTGGGTCACCGTAGGGCAGTGGTTCTCAACCTGTGTAACCTCAGGACCCACATTTGTCCTTGGTCGTTAAGCCGTGACCCAAGTTGCACTGCAATGTAATGCGCGGTACTGCGAGTTCCGATGCGGCCAATAGAACTGTGGGCGGGAGGTGCGTTTGGGGTGCCATTCAAATGAATTGCAATGCACTTCTCACACAGCACACGTGGTAGGTGCGATTGCGTGGTACAGTGCATTAATCGCACGGGACTGTGCGATTGGCGCACTGTACTAGTGTGAATGGGCCCTCAAAGACACTGATGCACACAACCACAGACACAATCTCACACACATACATACACACTCCCAAAAACATTTTTTTTTGTTTTTAAGCTCCACCCAGTCTCCCTGTTGGCTGCTGTGCTGTGATGGAGTTCCATCCATATGTGCATTGCTTGTACAACTCCCATGCACACCCTGTAGAGGTGCCAGGAGCCAGTATGTGATGTCACTCCGGTCCAGGCACCTCTACAGGACATATGAGGGATCTGTAAGCAATGCACTTAGGGATGGAGCCCACCCCACCTCAAGCTGACACTCGGTACTGGGCAACGTATTTTGAATGGCTGCTTGGCCACTCACCTAGAAAAGTGGAAAGAACACGTGACTCACTGAACACGGGGCCGCGACCCACTTTTGGGTCAGGACCCACCAGTTGAGAACCGAGGCCGTATGGCATTAGAATGTGGCATGTGGCTGTGAAAGTGGAAATACACTTTAACCACTTGAAGACCAGGTGTTTACACCCCTTTCTGGCCAGGCCATTTTTCAGTATTCAGCGCTGCAGTAATTTGACTGACATTTATTCCGTCATGAAACGCTGTACTGAAATTAATTTTATACCATTTTGGGTGGGACAGATAGAGCTTTCTTTTGGTGGTATTTAATCATTACTGGGGTTTTTATTTTTTACTATATTAAGGAAAAATTACTTAAAATTTTGGAAATAAAAAGTTTTTTTACATTGTTAGAAAACAATTATTATTACCCAATTGTTTGGTAAAATATAAAAGATGGGGTCACGTCGGGTAAATAGACACCAAACATGTCAAGCCTTAAAATTGGAAAACATGTCAAGCCTTAAAATTGGGCGCACCCATGAAATCGCAAAAAAACTACCATACCCAAAATTGATCATAGGCGATGCTTTAAAAGCTTTTACCGCTCATTAGTTAAGCATTATCAGTGATTAATGGCCCTATAATTATTGCTGTCACTGCGACACTCATGGCGATATTTAACATGTGCAGCGTAATCGGCGCAATCGTCATTTTCACACGATGGCACACCCGACGCATGTTTGCACGCATGTATGTATGGGTGGGGACTTTAAAATGTTTTTGTGTTTTTTTTATGTGTGACTAATTTTTTTTTGCAACTTTAATTTTTTAATTCCTATTTTTTACACTTAACTTTATTGTTATCACATAGGGGGCTACGAAGCCCCCCTATGTAATAGCAAAAGATGTGACAGGTCCTCTTTATGGTGACATCAGTGATCTCCACAACCCCTAATGTCACCTAGGGTTCCCCCAAAGAAGTTGATGAAGCAGAGATCTGCTTGTACGTAAACAGGCATCGCTGCCTGTTTTTAAATTTAGGTAGTTTCCCCCGCATGCAAGTGGGCGGGGCCAACAGGCCATCTTTAGACGGCCACTCAGATCCAGGAAGCTCCCAGCCAGCCAATTTAGCACAACGGCCGGCCGTTAGGTGGTTAAAGTTACAGAATATATTATCTGCCTGTTCTAAAGAAACCCTCTTTTGGAATTAAAAAAAAGAGACTAATTTATTGTTACTGTTGAAATTTTGGCATCAATGAACAGTATACATGAACAGCGCTGCGGTACTTTGACTGATGTTTATTCCGTCATGCAACGCTGTACTGATGCATGAACAAATGCAATCACTAGGGATGAGGTTTGCATTCGCTACCAAGTTAGGTTTGTGGCAAATTTCGCATGATTGCCATTTCCCAAAACAGCTTATGGACCAGTTCACCCAGATGCCAAAAGTGTACCCCATAATGCTTTGCCTGACCTGTCAACTCAGGTCAAGTGAAAAATTAAGGCCAATAACAGGGCTTTGAAAATGTGCCATCCCTTCCTATCAAAATTCAGTGCTACCAGCATCCTTTTATCAGTGTGTGTTGGAGTTAGTGAGAGACCGCTTTGTGAGGGAGAGACAGGTTGTGCTGCTACTTTAGTGCTAGTAGTGTGCTAGCACTTAGTTATTCAGTGCTATGTTCAGTGCTACATATTGCCACTGATACATTACAGTGAATTGCTGTGTGGTGGGTTTCAAAGACTGAAGTGTACCACCCCTCTCCCATATTCACTGTGCTATTCAGTGGCATTGGTGCTTTATTACTGTAAATTATATAGTATTGCATTTACAGTGAATGGATCCAACAGTCCTTTTTAGGACTACTTTTTTTGTCTGTATTAGCAACAGGTTGATGTTTAGCTGCCAATGCTGCTCCCCCTTTTTGGGTGTTTTTTTATTTTGTTTTAGTTTTAAACTTTTTTTATTTTCTACAGAACAAAGAATTATTTTAGGGTTGTTTTTGGGGGGTTTAGGGTTTTAGGTTATTTTTTATTTGGGAGGTATTTTGTTTTTCAAAAAATCTTTATTAAAGTTTCAACAATTTTAACAATAGTAAAAAACTATTTCATTACTTCAAAAAAATAGGTGAGCAGTGCAGCATCAATCACATCCATGACATCTCACAAAGAACATGAATAATCCACATAACCACAATGAACATGTCACCTTCTATAAACATTCACCATCACAGTGCAAACAATCAGTTACCGAGTTTCCAAAGGTCACGCCCCTAAAGGAGGTTTTCTATTATTGTAATAGGGTATTTTATTTTTAATTTTTTTTATTTGCAATGAGCAGTGTGAACTTGTTAGAGACACATACAAAGCTGCCCCTTGTTAGCAGAAGATTACTGAACACCACACGGCAGTCCAGTTTACTACACATAATAGCCACAGTGTCAAGGGCATCACAGCACCACGTCTTCAACCCCACTAATGCTATAGCAGCTAATACAATTATGCAATCCCCTATTGTCATCCATGCCATCCATTACCATCTACTTCCACCATTGCTAGCCTTCCACCATTAACATCTGCCACTGCTGCTGGCCTGCTATCCATTACCCTCTCCTGCCACTGCCCTTGGCCTGCCATCCATTAACATCTCCTGCCACCACTGCTGGCCTGCCGCCATTATCATTTACTGCTACTGCTGTTTGCCATACATTACCATCTCCTGCCTTTGCTGCTGGCCTGCCATCCATTACCATCTCCTGAAATCACTACTGGACTGATATCCATTATCATCTCCTGCCACTGATTCAATGCTGACTGTACAATAGGCAGAAGCCTTGTGCCTTTGACATAATCCAGTGCCGCTTTTATTTCTAGATAAAATGTTCCTCATTTCTCACTCAAATGAGGCCTACTAAGAGGGCATACATGAGCCTGTGACATAATAACATTTAATTTTTATTTCTGGATAAAAAAAATCCTCAACCCTGCCTCTTCAAATGCAGCCTACTAAAAAAGACTTACATGATGCCCAGTACGTCTCTATAAATTCTCTGCTTTGTGTTTCAGATATAATCCCATTAATTTTTTCTGTCTGGATCAAAAATGCTTCATCTCTTCCTCTTGAAATGCAGCCCACAAAAAAGGCTTACATGATGTGCAGTGTGAGTGTGAAATATTTCTGCCTCTTGTCTCTGACATAACCCGGTGAAATTTTAATTTGAGTTGGGGTTTTTTAACATGCCTTGCCTCTCCCTCTTGCACTGCTTGCCTTTCCCTCTCCCTCTTGCACCAAGCTGCTTACATACTCTCCAGCCATCATGCTATATGTTTGAAATATGGATCTATAATGTTTTATATTTTTTGAAAATAACTTCATTTCTGGAATGTGGGGTTGTGATTTTGAAGTGTTAACCTTTGTAGACAACTTTATTAAACTTTGTAGACAATACAGGGTGGTACTGCACTAAAAGATGTTCACAAGCTATCCCATGAAACATGTTTTGCCAAAGCTTGGCAATTGTTATGCATTTGAGGAATGTAACTTTATTTTGAAATGTAAATCTTCCGATAGCTGTTAGATCTGTTCTAACAAGCCACTATGTGATGGCAATGTACAGTGACAGGTCCTCTTTATGGAGATATTGGGGGTCTATTGTCACCTATGAACCCCCAAAGAAGTTGATGAAGCAGGGATTCTTCTCTAGCTACAGCAGCTGGAGAAATGAAAGGCTGAAATTGGAAGTAATGTAATACACATCACATCCGCAGTCAGTGATCAAAGGTGGACGTGGGCTGATCTCTCTCCGATCTCAGTACAGAGACCCACTGTACTGGTCACGGGCCTGCACATGGGACATTAGAGCCCAGGATAGCCGGCAGCACTCCCACGCACCATACAAGCCATATATGTAGCAGCTGGGAAGTGCATGGTAAATCACCTGCACTACATACAGAGCTGTGACTGTCTACAAGGTGGTGCTTGAAGTGATGACATGGATGGCGCCGTGTGGAGGATGAACATAGGAATCCGATGATGACCAGAACACACATGTAATCACTTCAGACCTTATGTCTCTTTATTGGTTAGTTGTCACATATTGTCATAAATGCCAGCATTTCGGGGTCACGCAGGGTCTGGACGGATTTTAGCTGGCCTGAATCCCAAACACAGCACATACAGAACTCAAAACCTGGACTGTCCGGGTGAATCCCTGACAGGTGGCAAACCTAGGGAGGAAGGCCACGGGCCCTCAGGCAGTGCCCAGGTGCCCAAATGGTCAATCTGCCCCTGGAGATGATCTGCCCCTTTTGCCCTGCGGTAAAAACGGCTCAGATGTAACAGCTGTTTTTACCGTGTCCTGCACTCGCACCCTAGCATGTTGTTCTTTACATGTATAGCGACCCGCTGACTAGAGAGTGACATCCATCCATTTATATAGAACCGGTGGACGGCAAGCAGTTAATCAGATAGATGTGCTGCTGCTTTATGTAAGCTAAAGAATAATGTAACATTTCAAAAATGTATTGCACAAAATGTATTGCACATACAAATAATGTGATGCCAGGATACAGCATATCTAAAGCATGTCGTTTGAAGATTTGACATTTTTCTCATCTTGCCCCCATGTTGTATAATGTAGGGGGCCATCTCCACACTGAATGGTATTTTTTTTTTCTGCATTGCTATTTGTGATCCAGGGCAGTGCCCTGCTCCTCGTGCCCTTCCTTTGACAAGCCTTTGTCTATTAGCCTTGAAAATTAAGAGAATTGATTTTCAAGATTCAATGAACCCATGCATCAAACCTAAGCAAGTTTGCCCATCACTGGAAATCACCACTCAGAAAATCTGTCTATGGCTAATGCCAGCTTGAACACTAGCAACCCAAACACCAAATCACAAATTATGATGGTTATAACACAGTTAGAAAAGAGACTAATTTATTATTACTATATAGATATACACTTTATTGCCAAAAGTATTGGGAAGCCTGCCTTTACACACACATGAACTTTAATGGCATCCCAGTCTTGGTCTGTAGGGTTCATTATTGAGTTGGCCCACCCTTTGCAGCTATAACTGTCAGAATGTTTATACTGCTCTGATATACAGTACTGTTTATGGAAACAAATGAAAATCTATGGTTAAGGAGATTCCCAATGTATTTCCATAAATCAAAATTTACGCGAGTTCTTTCATTTGCGCTGACTTCGAAGACAAGAGGAATACCAAAAGTATACAAAATATAGATATTTATTTATCAAAAATCAGTGCAAAATAATAATAAAATATAATTGGTGACAAACAAAGAATATGGATCAAATAATATCAATCAATTTGATAACACAAGTAATGCATAAAATGTAACCACTGGATATTAATTCAACAGATAAATGTAACCAAGATAAAACAACTTTTTAAATGTAATGGGTGTCTTTTCAGTATCTCACAGAATAAGAAAACGAAAGGCTCAGAATTGACATGTGACTTCTCTCAGCACAGATGTACACCAACTCTATCTTTCTCAGCGCATGGGCGATATTTATCCCATCATGCACAGGGCTGGCAAAAATCCCAGACCAGTCAAAGTAGAGAAAAATGACCACCAGTTTAATTCAATATATATCAGACTAAACCATTGACTAGAAACTGAAATCAGTTTCTTGGAGCTAATACAAATGTATAACAATTGTATCTATTTATATCTCCCCAAATTGACAGACACAATTTTCTACTGCAGTTAAAAATTATCTCAAATCAATTTAGATTCTACAAGAACTTAATGGTTTACCCGAATATATATATATGTGGCTGATGAATTGCCTAATATACAGATAAAAAGTATACTTTACCAGCAATGTAAATTTGGTTGTTTTGGAAGAAGTCAGCAGTCAATGCTCGGCCACCAGGGATAGTCAGGTTCTCTTTAATTCAGTTTCCTAGGACAGCCGTCCTCTGCTTCTGACCTATACCCTTGGAATGTATATGTTTACTGCCTTGATGTTCGATTCTCTCTCTTGATGGCATTTTCAATCTCCCACTTCAACTGTGCTCCTGATCTATATCCCCCCTGTGGAGTGGGCTTGGTTTGATCTATCACGTGATTATGACGTGAAGCATGACGTCAGATGCCATATATGGTCATGGTCTATTCCCTACAATCACCATCAGGGGGCACTATTGTTCTATGTAAAAATTGGGAACATTTCAGTTAATTTCACTAATTTCTACAGATAAGGCAGTGATATGACCTTTGACCGGAGACCTAGGACACCATCATAAATATAAACTTTTAACAATTCTAATCACACCGTACCAGACCTTAAGTCTGCTCTTAGTAATTTACTGTGTGGGTTAGTAATTTACTGTGTGGGTTAGTAATTTACTGTGTGGGAAACACAGTCTAACGTAGCCATTATCCACCCTCCTTAAATTCCTTGAACTTGAGGTAATGAGTCTCAGGACACATTGGTTTCTAACACATTAAAATATAAGAAAATAATATACATTGGCGTATACCACCTAATACTTTGCACTACAAATATAAAACCCCATTACCATTAATACACAACAATATTTCAATGAGTACATTCAAGCAATGTATAATGAATATAGTTGGATATATAAAAGTACACGTACAAAATTCTACTTAAAAATCAGTCAATTAAGTAGGCAGATAGATGCTACATATAATATAATATTATTATCATGGACCTTGCCCTTTGTACTGGTGCCCAGTTATGTTGGAATTGGAAGGAGTCATCCCCAAACTGTTCCCACAAGGTTGGGAGCATGAAATTGTCCAAAATGTCTTGTTATGTTGATGCCTTAACTTTACTGTTCCCTTTACTGGAACTAAGGGGCCAAGCCCAACCCCTGAAAAACAACCCCACACCATAATCCCCCCTCCACCAAACTTTACATTTAGTGCAATGCAGTCAGACAAGTACCGTTCTCCTGGCAACCGCCAAACCCAGACACGTCCATCGAATTGCCAGACAGAGAAGCGTGATTCATACCTCCAGAGAACACGTCTCCACTTCTCTAGAGTCCAGTGGCGGCGTGCTTTACACCACTGCATCCGACGCTTTGCATTGCATTTGGTGATGTAAGGCTTGAATGCAGCTCCTAGGCCATGAAAACCCATTCCATGAAGCTCTCTGAACTGTTGTTGTGCCAATCTGAGGGCCACCCAAAGTTTGGAGTTCTGTAGCTATTGACTCTGCAGACAGTTGGCGACTTCCGCGCACTGTGTACTTCAGCATGCGCTGACCCGCTCTGTCATATTACGTGGCCTACCACTTCGTGGCTGAGTTGCTGTTGTTCCCAGTTGCTTCCATTTTGTTATAATACCACTAAAAGTTGACCATGGAATATTTAGTAGAAGGAAATTTCATGCATGGACTTATTGCACAGGTGGCAACCTATCATGGTACCATGCTTGAATTCACTGAGCTCCTGAGAGCGACCTATTGTTTCACAAATGTTTGTAGAAGCAGTCTGCATGCCTAGGTGCTTGATTTTATACACCTTTTTCCATGGAGGTGATTGGAACACCTGCATCCAATGATTTGGAGGGGTGTCCCAATACATTTTGCAATATAGTGTATATATACTGTGTGGTGGACAAAGGGGACACGAGAGGTAGTGTGTCCATATGCCAGTTATCATCAATGTACAGGTGAAACTCGAAAAATTAGAATATCGTGCAAAAGTAATTGCAGTAAGTGCTGCAAAAGGGGCCCAAACCAAGTACTGAGTACATATGCATGCTTGTACTTTTCAGAGGTCCGATATTGTTCTATGTACAATGCTTGTTTTATTGATTGCATGTAATAATCTACTTTTTTGAGGTTGTGGATTTGGGGTTCTTGGGGTTTTCATGAGCTGTAAGCCATAATCATCATAATTATGACAAATCACGGCTTGAATTATCTTGCTTTGCATGTAATGAGTCTATCTCATATATTAGTTTCACCTTTTAAGTTGCATTAGTGAAATAAATGAACTTTGCACGGTATTCTAATTATTCGAGTTTCACCTGTACATATTATTATTATTATTACCGAAGCAATATTTTATACTGTGATGAGCTTAAATCGACTATAAGTTGCAAGGGGAGTTTTATCATTAAAGTGTCTTAACTTCTTCACAAGGCCAGTGGGCTCTGGTATTTGTTTGTTTTATTCAGTACTGAAGATTTCCCAAGTCTTAACCAGAAGAAAAAACCTATAGTAAAGAGTTTAGAATTGCATTATGATCTAGGCAATACTATGTTAAACCCAGAATTGCAAAAGGTACTGGACCAAACACAAGACTAATGTCCTTATTTTGGGTGGACCTCAGCACTGAGTGCTTTTTGTATTTTTTTACATTTGATAATATATGTAAAGGCGCAATGCTGTATCAAGGCACTTCTGCAAAGTAAAGTCCCTAATTTCAGGCTAACAGAGCTTCCTCCTTGGAACATACATAGTAAACCAGGAATTGAGAGCAGGTATGCCTTGGAGGTGGCCCCTTACTCCTAAAGGTACAGGGACGCACCAGACGTTCTGACTCAATAACAGCTAAAGACCTCCAGTATCTATCTGCCTAAATACAAGCAAAGACAATGGCAAACACAGATTAGGTTATACCTAGCATATGTAAGGTGCATGTGGGCAGGGCCAGTGCAAGGATTTTTGCCTACACAGGCGAAGGTGCATTTTTACGCCCCACCCCGCGCTTGTAACAGTACGGAGAACCGCAAAGTATGTTGAGCAGGACCATAAACTAACACTAGCTGCACTCCCTATTCACTAACACTAACTATTCTCTAACACTAACTGCACTCCCTATTCACTAACACTAACTATTCACTAACACTAACTGCACTCCCTATTCACTAACACTAACGATTCACTAACACTAACTGCACTCCCTATTCACTAACACTAACTGGTTAAATAATCCATAGTACAACTACATGTTATGTACTATGGATCATGATTTAACCTATTCATGTTAGCAGCGGAGAATTGTAAATCTATTGCTGGAGTGTGGTGGAGGTGTGTGCTGTATATATGTAGTATATATACATTACACACGTCTAGTACACTATTCCAATAATAGCAATAGATTTACAGCCAGCCCCATCCCAGCTTCCCTCACTCACAGTTTGATTGCCTTGCCTTGCCTTGCGGTAAGCGCCGGGCCTGCATGTGGGCAGAGCATTTCACACAATAGTACAATAAAAAAATTACACCAGCACACTTACCAGCTAGTTGGCTTGCCAATATTTGTAAAGTTACAATGCTGCTCCAAGGCACATGCATTGTCCGAAACTACAGTCTGACAGAGCTTCCATCTTAGAACCCACATAGCACTGAATAAACTGAGAGCAGATATCCCCTTTCTAAGGGTCCAAGGGCACACCAGAGGCCCATCGCTAAATGACTAATCAGTTTTATATCAGCCTGCACTAATGATGGCAAAGTTGTGTCCATTAATAACACTTGATATACTTAAAAGGAGAATTATGAGGCGAGTGATGTTCACTCAGCCTCATAATCTGAGCCGACCTGTGACAATGAAACTGTCACAGGTCGGCTCAGTAGATTGGGAAGTGAGCGAAAACATACCGGCGCTCGCTCACTTCTCGATCTATCCATGCAGAGAGCCATGACTGTCACTCGCAGCTCCCTGCAGGGATCCCCCCTCTCCCCTGTCCGATCCTCCAGTGCTGACTGGCGGAACGGACGGGGGAGGGGGCGGGTACAGCTGGCTCTGCCTCTAGATACGCAGAGTCAGCTGTCACTCACGCAGCTGGGTGGATCCAGACAGAATTGTCGGGATCCGTTCCGGCTGCGGCGTCTCAGTATACCGCGTATGTAGCTTGCGGTGTACTCAGCTTTGGGTGATGGGAGGACGCTAGTTTGTGTCCTCCCGTTACCCTAAGGAGAACTATGGGGAAAAACACTGACCCCATAGTTCTCCTTTAACTTTTACATTAGCCGCATGTGGGGAACTGTGTCAAACACTTTTGCAAAGTCCAAGTATACTATATCCACAGCCATTCCTCTGTCCAATTTATATTTCAAATATTTTATTGTTTTCGTATCCTCTGTCCAATTTATTACTCACTTCCTCATAAAAAGAAAGTAGGTTTGTTTGACAACTAAGGTCTTTTGTGAATCCGTGCTTACTATCGATTATGATATTATTTTCAAGCAAAAACAATTGCACGTGATCTTTGATCAAACTTTCAAGTATCTTCCCAACTATTTAAGTTAAACTTACAGGACTGTAATTACTTGGTAAAGACTTTGATCCCTTTTTAAATATAGGCACCACATTGGCTTTCCATTGGCCAATCCATCGGTACCAAGCCAGTCATTAGAGAGTCTCTAAAAATTAAATACAATGGCTTTAAAATTACACAGCTCAATTCTTTGACGACACGTGGGTGGTAGATCATCAGGAGAAAACATGTCTAGCATTGATGGTTATTAGGAGGAAACATATCTGACATCAGTGGTCAGGGGAAGGAAAAAAATTACTAGTGTTGTTAGTCAGGGATAGGAAAAAAAATACCAGGTATTTTTGATCAATGGGAGGCGAAAAAAGGCCAGCGTTACTGGTCTGTGTGAAGAAAAAATGCTTGGCATTGGTGGTTAGTGGGAGTATATGGATCTTTGCCCCATAAATTGGTGGTCAGTGTCTGTGACCTCCTTACATTGGTGGTCAGTTTCTGTGCCCTCCCGGGGGTCAGCTAAAGCCTTTAACTTTTTAAATGGGCAGCATGATTAGTGATGTAAGACAGGTGAAATAATACAGAGAAAACACTAAAAAGACTAGAGAAATTAATTAACAGTCAGCAAGAAGGGGTATCACTTACCTACATGTGAATGTGCAAGAGTAATGGGCACTCAGAAAATGCTCAAAAACAACAAAAAATAGGCTATGCAAGGCTGGCCCTTACAGAAATCACAGGGCACAGAGCCACTTTGATTGGCTCTGTACCTTTGGCCTGTGATTTGCACTGTCTAATGGCAGCAAATCACAGGCATGGTGTGCGGGTGGTCAGGACCCGCACACCATGCAGAAAATGCAAGGCATATTCGCCGGGTGCCTGCAAGGAGACTAGTGAGGGAGACCACTAGAGACCTATGTTTATAAATAAAGTGCTCCAAACCAAAAGGTGAAAGAATCAGTTCTTAATTCAATCACATTTCAATCAAACAAAAAACATCCAATACATTTCAGGGGGCAACAACACTCTCCCTGCATCAGCACCACACAACAAACATATAGTATTATAAATAAAAGCTCAATAATGATAAATAGATTGAATAAAAAAAAAAAAGCATATGTGTATCTGAAAAAACTGTAATGATGGAATTGATCATTCTCACATGGGAAAAAATGTTTTTAATAAAAGATAGGATTACAATAAAATTCATATAGCATAAAGCCACTGATCTTAACCCTTTCGCTGCCAGGCCCCCCGGAACATTTGTCAAATCAGCTGGCCAAGCCATTTTTGCAATTTTTTCCCATTGATTTGATTTTCAAGTGCAGGGTTGCTAGCATTTGTAAAAGACCTCCCAAACCATATATTTTCTGAAAGCGCAGGCCCGGTAGAATAAAAAGATGGTGATACTAAATTTGTAGGCCCTGCGATAATTGCGCAAATGTTTCTCAAATTAATATTAAACCGCTAAAAATACACAATTCAATTGTTAAAACACACCAAAATCAGTATCCATGCACAAAAAAAATATTTTCTGACTAAATCTAAAAGATAAAACTATTGAGTTAATAAATAACAAATATTAGCAAATTTGTAATTGCGCCTTTTTGCGAAAATGTAAAAAAATGAAGCCAAGCGGCTCAGTCAAGCCGAAGGCATATGCTTCGGCTTGACTGAGCCGAGGTGAAAGCCGAAGCTGGAACGGCTGGCCGACAACCTGCTACTGACAGCTTGGCGGAGCCAGCCATCATCTCACGGTTGGCTCCGGCCACTTGCATGCAGAGACAGATCAGCGTCCCCTGGTTAGCAGCTAACCACGGACGCTGATGTGTCATTACACTGAGAACCCGGCGGAGCCGCTGTGATATCACGGCGGCTCCGCCAGGTTCTCAGTGTGTAATGACAGTTCAGCATCTCCTGGTTATCTAGTAACCAGGGGACGCTGGACTGTCATTACACACTGAGCACCCGGCGGAGCCACCATATCACGGCGGCTCCGCCGGGTTCTCAGTGTGTAATGACAGTTCAGCATCTCCTGGTTATCTAGTAACCAGGGGACGCTGGACTGTCATTACACACTGAGAACCCGGCAGAGCCACCATATCACGGCGGCTCTGCCAGGTTCTCAGTGTGTAATGACAGTTCAGCATCTCTTGGTTACCTGGTAACCAGGGGAAGCTGGACTGTCATTACACACTGAGAACCTGGCGGAGCCACCATGATATCACAGCGGCTCCGCCGGGTTCTCAGTGTGTAATGACAGTTCAGCATCTACTGGTTACCTAGTAACCAGGGGACGATGGACTGTCATTACACACTGAGAACCCGGCGGTGCTGCCATGATATCACGGCGTCTCCGCCGGGTTCTCGGTGTGTAATGACAGTTCAGCATCTCCTGGTTACCTAGTAACCAGGGGACGCTGGACTGTCATGAGAGCTTGTCAGAGCCGGCTTTGATATCACCGCCGGTTCCGACAAGCTCTCATTGTAATGACAACTGGTCCCGTCCAATAGAAAACAGTTGGGCGGAGCTAGCTGTCGCTGCTAGCTCTGTCCAATCATTTTCTCCTTTTTTTGCTCCTTTTTCTATTCTGCTCGGTACCACAGAGGTACCGAGCAGAATAGCTGAGCCGAATGGCGCTCGGCGGCATTCGGCTATTCACTCACTGCTGTATGGGCCATATGAGAATAGGACGAACAGCAACGAGTAGCCTGCCGGAGGTTCGGCCTAGCTGATCCAAATGTTGGATCAGCTGAGTCAAACTCCTTCTATACTTTGGCCGACCCGAACCCGGCCGCAGCAAGCCGTTGTACAGCTGAAATCAGCTGTATAAGCCTGAAGTGAATAGCCCAACAGCGTTCGCCTCACTTCACTTCGGGTCGGTTATTCACACGGCTGCCTTCGGCAGCTTTGTGAATAACCCCCTATGTGTCCCCAGTTATTTACAAACACTGGAGTGATCACACGATCACTCCGCTGTTTGTGCTGCACAGAGGATCGTTCGGGGACAGCAACGGGGATCCATGGAGTCACAGATCACTGCCTGTAGTGGCTACAGGCAGGGATGAGAGGCTCCAAATGCCGGCAACTTTTCCCATTGATTTGATTTTCAACTGCTGCGTTGCTAGCGTTTGTAAAAGACCCCCCAAAGCATATATTTTCTAAAAGTGCAGGCCCGGTAGAATAAATAGATGATGCTACTAAATTTGTAGGCCCTGCGATAATTGCGCAAATGTTTCTCAAATTAATATTAAACCAATAAAAATACACCATTCAATTGATAAAACACACTAAAATCAATATCCGTGCACAAAAAAACTGTATTGAGTTAATAAATAAAAAATTTTTGCAAATTTGAAATTGCGCCTTTTTGCAAAAAGGTACTAAAATGAAGGTACACAAAACTGTAAATAAGCGACTTATGTAAAAAAATTGTTTTTACACTGTGTTGGTGTTTGTGTTGTGATAAAATGATACAGGTGTATATTTATTGCAACACAAAGATCACAACGCATGGCAATGCATCACAAAGCTTTGCCATGCGCTGCCATTTTTTACATTTATTTTTTAATTAAAATTTTGTTTTACATTTTCTATTTATTTTGTAATAATTTTTTTTTTTTTTTTTTTTACTGTTGGGGGGGCTGCGGTGCATCATCTGGGGTCTAAACATTTCCCTTTTGAAATAGAAAAAGCAAATTGAGGACATAGAGTCCTCAATTTATTTTTCTGCACCCCCAGCACTCAATGAATGGGAAGCACTCAGTACAGAGGCTTCTCATTCATTCAGAAACTAATGGTATTAAAAATATCTTACTATCATTAGTTTATGAATGGGAGGAGCCTCTGTAGTGAGTGCTAATCCCCATTCATAAATTCTTGAATGAATAGGCCTGTTCATTCATAACTGGGGACACAGTTTGGGGTTATTTACAAACACCGGAGTGATCAGACGATCACTCCGGTGTTTGCTCTGCACAGAGGGATCGTTAAATATCAATGATATTTAACGATCCCCCGCTCGGCCACGCTACAGAGCCGCTGTCATCCAAAAACTGACAGGATGACAGCGGCTC
>NW_017307062.1:787062-792088 GCF_000935625.1 Nanorana parkeri | reverse complement strand
CCCGCCCGGCCCTCTTGAATGGCGGCCAGCCTCCGCTCGCCCCCCCGACCCCCCCCGCCGGTGATTTTATTACGGATGGGGTGGCTCCAGGGAGGGATGAGAGACTCCAGATGCCGGTGGCCGGCAGCAGCGGCGGGGGGGGCGCCCGGTATTTTTGGTAATAGCTGTCATCAGCGGCTTGTGAGCCGCTGATGACAGCTATTAATTTGAAGGGGACAGTCTGGGGAACAGTTCTACTATAAGCTGTCAAGCTTGGGTAAGCTTGACAGTGATGTGGAGGCAAACAGGCGTAGTACTTCCCGGCTTGGGTGGTTGGGGATCAAAAGGAAGGGTAGAGAACGGTGGAGAGGTGAGAAATCACGAATGAATAAATCACAGGTGTGGAGTGTAGAAACTCACCGTTGGGTTAGGAGTGATTTAATATAATCGGCGAAGGTGGTGGTGAAGAACCTGGGGTCCTATGTGGTTTGATTCGTTGGTGTGTGACTTCTATAGATGATTTGGTCACATGTGTCGGACACCCCGGTCTGTACAATCAGGAAGCTGCACACCAATAACACCCTCTAACCTTTTTTTCCCCTTAAGATCATACCCCCTGAAGAGCACTGGATTTCTGTACTGCCCCTTCAACTTTTTCAGTGCATGTCCTAGTCACGTTTGCCAGAGTTCCAGGCAGTAAAGGAGATGGAATAATAATGCCCTTAGTAAAAATGGCTACTTACTTAAAAATACTTATAAGGAAAGAAAAACAAGGTATGCAAAGAGTAAAAAGTCTGCAATTATCTAGAAGTATGTGTTTGTTGATTGCCATTATTAATTATGGCTAAATGTGCCTTTATTGTTATTTTAAAGAAATGGGTAAAGTTCCTCTTTAAAAAGCTATTTGATAACATTGCTGATGATTAAAACATGTAGCAAAAAGGGAAAAATTAATTAATACATCACAGATATTACATAATAAGCATTACAACTTTTGATGCTGCTCATAAAACAGACCCGAGCTTTGTGTGTACTTTTAACAAAACAAGACTCTGTATCTATAATTATATATAACAATATGACCACTTAGAATACATAATTGCTGGAACAACTGCATAGATAATAGAGTATGTTAAATTAAATGCAACACTGATTTTAGATACATTTGTGTCATAAATCAGAAGGAACAACTGCAATGACAGAGGTAATTGATATAAAGGGTGTGAGCGTACCTTAGATTGGGGTACGGATTTGATTGGACCTGAAAAGATACTATAACCAAATGGACCTGCATTTAAATAATAAGCATGTGTCAGAAATTGCTTGGTGTTATGTAAAAGAACAGTGATTAACTGTGATAAACTGACATAGGATGAAAAATGGGTATTACCTCTATGTGATTTATTAAAAAGACCTCCTTTAGGCCTCATTCACACTGTAATCGGCCAGCACGTACAGCTCCGTGCTGCATGCAGGGCCGTATTGAGAAGCTCCTGGGAAGGACAGGTGCTGTGTGTGATTAGTACGCAGCCCCCGTCCTTCTCTATGGGACTATGCAGCCGTACGCCCCCCTATGCTCATCCGCCCTGTGCGTCTATGCGGATGCGGGTGAGCGTACTCGTAAGCTGACAGGATGGATCCTGTCTGCGTCCGAGCCAGGAAACACGCACCTCTATGGACCTGCACTTGAGGTGAGCGTAGGGGGGCATACAGCCGGGTAGTCCTATAGAGAAGGACAGGGGCTGCGTACTAATCACAATCAGCACCTGTCCTTCCCGGGAGCTGCTCGGTACGGCCCTGCACTCAGCACAGAGCTGTACATGCGTGCCGATTCCAGTGCGAATAAGCCCTTAGGGCTGGAATTGTAAGTGGCAGCAGCATTTAAGCCCACATTCACAGCTGCGCATAGCGTGAATGCGTGCCAAAGCACAGGTTTTTGTGCATGTTTGGTGGGCATTCACAAAAACACGCCAAATTGGGTGCGACCTGAAAAAGGCTGTTCACTCACAATCCCTATGCAACCTGTCAAGACTTAACCAGTTTCACAAATATAAATTTGCGAAAAAGTCTGTAAGGCCATTCCATATAACTATAATATCATCTATAAAGCGGCCATAATAAATTATTTTGGATTTAAAAGTATTTGTAAACAAGATGCAGTACCCAATTGTGAGGTTGGAGTAGCTGGGCACGAAATGTGAGCCCACAGGTGTGCCCATAGTCTGTAAATAGAACAGATCCACAAATAAAAAATAGTTATGTTCTAGACATGTGCGATTCGTTTCGTTCTGAAACTAAATTCGGACGAAATTTCGGAGATTCGGATGTTTCCGAATTCCAGAAATAACAAATGCAAACGAATCCAAATTTCCGATTCCGAAATTCATTAGTGGTAGTCTGGACGAAATTACGTTTACTGGATGAAATTTCGTTGCAGCAAAGTGACATTTTCTTTTTTTTTTATGTCTGCAGAAGAGGAAAAAAAAAAGTTAAAACAAAAAAAAAAGTGTGTGGGGTTCCCCCCAAAATCCATACCAGGCCCTTTAGGTCTGGTAGGAATTTTAAGGGGGAACCCCAGCCCCAAAAGGTGAGGGGGGAAATGTGGGGTCCCCCTAACATTCCTACCAGACCCTTGATCTGAGCACTGACCCGGCCTTACCAGGCCACGTGCCCTCGGCATTAGTAGGGTTTCCCCATGCCGATGGGGACAATGGCCTCTTCCTCACAACCCTGACCCGGTGGTTGTGGGGGTCTGCGGGCAAGGGGGCTTATTTGCATTGGGGTACCCCTTTAATGAAGGGAGCACCCTTGTGAATGAGTAACCCCTACCCATTCACTAAAGGGTTAAATAAAATAGAAAATAGAAAATAAAAATTATTAAAAAGTCCAGACTTTTGATAAAATCCTTTGAGAAATTTGTTTGAAAAAACAATTTTTGACTATTCCTTTAATTTAAAAAAAATGGCTCTATCGATGTAATCCAGCGTCAATCACGATGCCCGCCGACCCGCCAAAATAAAAAAAGTCCCGCCGCATGACGACCGTCCGAACCCGATGAAAACTTGCCACAAAATGACATTCCTGCTCGAATGTAAACAGATGGGCGGAGCTGTCAAATACTACATAGCATCAGGAAACTCCCAAATGCTATTCGTGAGTTTCCGAATCCCGAAAAACTAAATAACGCAAAATCCGAATCAAAACGAAACAATTTTTTTGCCAGTGCACATGTCTATTATGTTCCAAAGATAATTTGGTGATGTCTAGAATTAATTCTTCTTGTTTGTAATTAAAGTCAGAACAGTTTTTTGGATGGAATGCTACGGCTGCTAGGCCAGCTTCAAGCATAATCAAAGCATAAAGTGAGCTATTGGGGGTGATTTACTAACCTAAACACATGCACGCACCAGGTGCGTGTGATTTTTACACAGCAAAGCGTATTTATCAACCAAAAAGTCTCTATAAGCAAGTTTCCACTAATCAAACAAAAAACGAGAGGTTCGGGCCACCTACTTTTGTAGGTTGTCCAAGGGTTAATTCAGATATTGGGACGGACCATCATTACAGATTTGTAAAAACCTCTCGAACCTCTCGTTTTTTGTTTGATGTACGCTCTTGGTTTAAGGATTTGGTAAGACGGACCAGAACTAATGGGTAATAGATTGGAGCTGTATCTCCAGAAGCGAACAAACCTCTTTTGTTTCTAAATGTTTCCACTAATGCCATATATGGAAAAATCATGCACATGATGCATATAAAGTGCTGCTTCACAGTTTAGACAAAAATGGTTAGCTCATGCATTTACATTCCTGCATTCATCAACGCAAGCAACACAATGTAGAGCTAATTTACACAACATCACCTTGCAATTCAGGGCAGGGCTTTGCACAACACACCTGCTGGGTGTGTACACACTACAAAGGTGTTTAGATTCCACCCATAGATCATGCTGGGAGGGAACACACTACAGAGGTGTATACATGTTCGTGGTGTGTTTATAAGGATAGTAAATCAACCCCATTGTCTCAGTATGTCTAGTAGGTTCATAGAATCTCATATAAATGAAGAGTGAGAGAACACAATGGGCTATAGAAAATGATATTATAAACAAAGACCTAGAAGTTAGCACTATTCAATAAATCATATAGACATCTAAGAATGTGCCTGTGTGTGCTCCGACGCTCGTATTACACGTAATAATAATTTAGTATTTGTAAATCTTTTATTTTTAATATCTCTATGCATATGTATTTTATTAAATGTTTCAGTATACACTCAGGAGGGAAACAGGTTCGACGTACGTGATAAAACACATAGTTCAACCGATAATATACCGCAATGGTTGACAGAAAGCGGAATAGAACAAAGACTTAAAATGCTCAATGCAAATAAAGCAGTTGGACCAGATAACCTTCACCCCAAGGTACTTAGGGAACTAAGCCAGGTTATAACAAGACCATTGTTCCTAATTTTTAAGGAATCCTTAGTGACTGGTAGGATATCATGTGATTGGCAGAGGGCTACAGTAGTTGCAATATTCAAAAAGGGGGCTAGATGCCAACCAGGGAACTATAGGCCGGTCAGTCTAACATCGGTAGTTTGTAAACTATTAGAAGGTATAATTAAGGACTATTTGGTAAAATTTGTTAAGGATAAGGGCATAGTTAATGACAGTCAACATGGGTTCAGGAACGACCGTTCCTGCCTGACTAACTTGCTAACTTTAGAGATATGGATGGAGGGAGGCCGGTGGATGTGGTATATCTGGATTTCTCAAAGGCATTTGATACGGTACCACACAAGCGCTTACTTCACAAGCTAAGGGATATGGTCATAGATGAGGTGGTGTGTACGTGGATAGAGAACTGGCTACGGGAACGTGTCCAGAGAGTATCTGTAAATGGCACCTTTTCAGACTGGGCTAGTGTAATGAGCGGTGTTCCTCAAGAGAAAGGTGCTGGGTCCGATACTGTTCAACCTATTCATTAATGATATCGGGGAGGGAATAAATAGCCATGTTTCCATGTTTGCAGACGATACAAAAATA
>NW_017307062.1:779118-786334 GCF_000935625.1 Nanorana parkeri | reverse complement strand
TCATGTACAAGATGTTCAATGGTGACAGCAACATTGGCAACAAACTGTTTGAGATTAACTCAATTATACAAAGACTAGAGGCCACCACCTAAAGTTGGTGGAGAAAAAATTCCAGCACAATGGGCGAAGAGGGTTCTTTACAGTAAGAGCGGTTAAGGTCTGGAACTCACTGCCATCGGCTGTGATTTCAGCCAAGAGTGTAGATCTGTTCAAGAAACTTTTGGACAATTTCTTGAGGGACCATAATATCCAGGGATACCAGTATCCCTAAGAATGAGATGATGCGTGGACCTATATGGGTTGGACTTGATGGACGTATGTCTTTATTCAACCCCAAATACTATGTAACTATGTTTATACACACAATATCTTATTTTATTTGTATGCATATAGAGTTTATATAGAATATTATATACATCTATATTTTTAATATTTGATTTTTTTATATTTTCTATCATTTAATTTATCATTTTCACTATAATTTTTTAATCTTTCATTAAAATTAGTTCATAAACTCTTTGAGTACAAAACATTTAGTCATCAATACATTTTAAATATATTTTATGTTGGAAAAGTTACAAAGTATCTTGTTTTCCAGCTGTAGCTTATTAGAATCAAAATTGTTAGCATACTCTTTATAAGATACATGACCTCCCTCTGGTGGCCTTTCTAGGTATAAACTGCTCAAAAATTAAATAAATGAAAGACACATTTTTATAACTTTATTTTTATGATTTTGTTTGCCACCTAGGAGTAGGCTATATTAATCCCCGTGTTTTTAGTGTTGGGGTATTAATTCAATTCTGATTTTATAACTGTTTTTATGTGCATTAGAGACGTTTTTCCCACTCCTGGTGCACTGTATAAACTGACATCCCCACCAGAATAAAGGCTTGACAAAGAAGGAACTATTCTGTGAATATATAGCTTGCACACCATCACCCTAGTGATGCCTCAAGGAGACTGGGGTTGCTGTTGGCTTAAAAACAATAAGCGTCCAGTACCTCCCTAACCTTCCCTACACCCTTACCTCATTCTCTCCTCTTTCAAGCACCAGGAAACAACTTGAGGACGTAAATAATTGTTATTACTCAAGATTTATCGGTATGGATTGTGAATCCAACATTGTCCATGTTCTATTTTGTACTGACAATTATCCTGGGCTACTTTTATGTCTTTTCATATGTCTTATAATAAAAATGTATTATACAAAAAAAAAGCAATAAGTGGGTCCTGTTCTGCAGAAGTGACAGCCACTGCAACATCTTTTTCAGCCCCACCACTGACCATAGCTCATGGGCTACAATTGCACTGATCAACTATGGCCTAATGTGCAATGTCCCAAGTGGCAACATTTTACATTGCCATTTTGATTGTATAAAATAAATGATCATTGTTTTAATGCACAAGATCCGTGTGCTCCTTCTTCTTTTCTTGTTGTCAGTATCTCAGTTTGTGGATGCCCTCCATTGAATGGAGCGGCTGGGTCAAGTGCCTGCCTGTGAATTGTTGGTCACCTTGTACACAATTACTGTGGCAATCGTGAATAAGACTATAAAGAACTGCACGCTTTCATTTCTTTCTTCTGCCTTTATTCCTTTCTTTGTTACATGAGTTAAGAAAATGGCTTGATGGGAAACCTGATGTGGGCCACATACAGTAAGTGTAGTTACTGTATAAAGGTTCCACCTTTCTTATCTTCTGTGGCTTTGGTGCAGAGAAAGACAAAACATACCCCATGGAAACAGATACTAATTTTGCCACACAGGAGGCAAAAAAAACCCATCTTTACATAAAGTCATGGGAAAAAGTAAGTAGGCACCATGAAAATGTTGACACCACCACATTAAATCCATGAAATTTTAATTAGGTGCCAATGATTAGAACCTCCTTGGTGGTTATATAGGTGGAACCTGTCTTATTTAAACTTCAGATAAATTGGGTCTGGTGTTCTTTGCTATTGATGTGTTTGGTGTCATCGTGCCAGTATCAAAAGAGCTTTTAAGGCCCTCAGAAAGTGGTTGGGGATGCCTACGATTCATTCAAGGAATTAAAAAATAATTATTTGAATCAATAATTTACCTGTAAGGAAAATCTAGAAGTGGTATATATTCCAAATGACTTCTTATTTGTCCAGGACTGGCCAGTCCCCCAAATGCAACCCAGAGGCTGATTGTATGGCACCAAAAGAAGTCTCAAAGGACCCTGAAATTTTATTGCGAGATTTTCAGATCGCTCTTGCAACAGTTAGTGTCAAAGTGCATGCATCTACAATCAGAAAGGGTACACCAAGTCTTGACTAAACTGATTCTAGGGGAAATGTTGAATTAAGTCTAGCCTAAGTGGAATCATTTGATTGGATATGACCAGGGCCGGCCTTAGGGGTGTGCGAGCAGTGCGGCCGCACTTGGCTCTGTGCGAGGCTAAGCGGAGGATCAGTAAATATCAGCGATATTTACCGGTCCTCTGTGTGAGAAGGACAAACACCGGAGCGATCGGCTGATCACTCCAGTGTTTGTTTAAGGGTGTGGCCACTGAGGGGTGTGGTCACCGTGGGGCGCTGTAAAGCTTTCTCGCACAGGGCGCCTAAAGGCCTAAGGCCGGCCCTGGATATGACAGGTTGCGACCATGTGGGAGACGTTCCTCAGGGGAAGGCACCCTACGGTGCAGAGAAGCACGAAGGGGAAATCACTATATGAATGCGATAGGGAGGGGGGGGAAGGGGAGCGATCAGGCGCCAAGATGGGCCACTTGCTTTACTTTACTCCACCCTAGAGCATTCCTCAACATAACATATCGATGGAGCTACTCTTACATCTGAAGTCTACTACATGGTCACGATGAGTAATGAACCTTAGGATAGGAATGTTCAATGTTCAATGTACTCTGGTTTATTATATGCAATTTTATTGTAAAACTTGGAAAAATGTTGATGCTCTTATACTAGTCATGCTGTTAAAATCTGACCAAAGCTTCAACACAATAAAATATTTTGGAAAAAAAAAAGAAAGGGTACACCCATTTAACTGGCTTAGGAGGCCTGTCAGAAAAAGCCTTTGCTGTAAAAAAAAAAAAAAAAACATTACAGAAAGACTACTGTTTGTCAGTGAATATATAGGGAAAGGCAATGCCTTCTGCAATCATGTGCTGTGGACTGATGAAAGAAAGATATGGTTGTTTGTCTACAGTAACAGAAAACATGTCTGACGCAATCCAAAGGGAGCATTTCAGAAGAAATATCCCCAATACTAACTGTGAAGCATGGTGGTGGAAATGTTATGGTTTAGAGTTGCTTTGCTGTTTAAGGGCCTGGGCAGCTTGTAGTCATTGAGTAAACTATAAATTCTGCACCATATCAAAGTGTGCTTGATGAGAATGTGGCCTACGTTAAAGCTGAACAAGAAATTGATCTTTTAACATGATAATTATCCAAAGTACACTGGCAAATCCACCAAGCAATGGTTCAAAAAGAAGATATGGAGGGTTCTGGACTGGCCTAACCAAAACCCGTATTTAGTCGAATAGAGAGTCCCACCGCACTCCTGACCGAGAAGCCCCATATATTGTGGGGGGATGCTGAAGTGACCGTGGATGGCGCCGCCAAATACTTGCAAAACAGGATAAATGGTCACCAGCACTCCAAGATTTCTTCAAATTGAAATCCTCTTATTCATTCTCGCTGGTCATATCAGCATGCATGCCAACGGGCGGATGGCAAGTAGTTAAATGTTTTTTACAAGACTATCTCTTTAATTGGTGTTAGTGCAGACAATATGTTTAGTAACTGTAAGTGTGTTGTAAGGATGTTAGTGTCAATTTTTAAAGACCAATGGGCATCTGTAAAAAAAATATCCACTCCTGAATAGTTGTAATAGTGCAAAAGTGCAGCATCATTCAGAGATTACTTGATTTGTCATTATTTTTCCTCTTAAAACAGAGCTGTCAGGCTGGATGTCAGGCCACCCGATCTCCTGCTTGAGCTCAGGGCAGATAAGACGCACAAAACAGTGTTAAATAGAGATCAACTGCGCTAGCTGCACTGCGAATCAAATAACATATATCTTCACATATTTCAATTACTTTATTGCATGAAGAAGGATTGTACTACACATGGATATGTAGATTAAGTGGAAGTTGTACATCACTTGCGAGATTTAATACAGGACTTTCTATATGTACACATTCTATGAGATGTACTAGCACAAGTATATGTTTTTTTGTTATTCACATTTTTCTCAATGTTTATTATAGGTTATAGTGTCTAGAGTCCATTAGACCAAGAGTTTTGTCTGAAGTATTATTAGCACAGCCATTGCGCAACACAGGTGTTGTGGATAACACACTTTGTGACAATTTCACAATTTATACAATTTTTCTCACATTTTAGGAATATATTTTGAGTTTGTTGAAGCGCAGTGCTATTTTTCTTTTTTCCTAAGACACACAAAACATTGCCATATAACAAAGGCGCTGTTATGATTGATTGAAAGAATACCAAATGATTTGATAAAACCAGGGGTCTCAAAGTACCAGCCTGCAGCCCAATTCCGGACCGTTAACTGGTACCATGTGGCCTGAAGCCAGCTAACAAGTCAGGAATGCTGTCACAAACTGCATGCCTGACTTGCAGGAGAAGCTACACAGTCTGCATCTCTGACAGATGCAGACCGCATAGTTGCTCCTGGCTGTGCCAGCACTCAGTTCCTTTCGTCTGGCACTCTGACAGCCTTCACTGAACGCTGGCCGAAAGGATGGACTAGTAAGGTCTGCACCAGCCGAAGGTGTATACCTTACTAATCAACCACTGGATAACCAGGGAATTTGCCTCCTCACCTCTATGCAAACATGTAAGCAAGTGAGGGGGCTCTTTATTTTATGTGTGTGTGCACGGGGTGGGGGGAGTTGTATTATTGTGTATTGTGTGTGTGTGTGTGTATTTCTGTGTGTGGGGGGTCCCATTCACACCTGTAAGTTTATGTGAGATTAGGGATTCCTGCGTCAGGAATCTGCATTTTCCTTCATATGCAGCAGCTGTCAGCCATTGAAGTTAGTTATCGGGTGACAGCCACTGCATTTAAACACCTGCACACCGCATGTAAAGGTGGCCATACACTGTACAACCATCGCAAGACCTTAGTCTTGCGATGGTTGTAAAGTGATTAAAAAAACGTACGATCTGCCCATCTTGGACAGGCAGATCGCACTCTCGATCATCGCAATGCTGAACGGGCAGTGTGCGCGTGCGCACACCGGCCCGTTCGGCATTTGTCTCCCGAGCACCGTTCAAACCAGCCGAAAATCGTACGATTCTCGGCTGGTTTTCTAACATGCTCCTTAGACAAAACACGTGCAACCGTACAGTAGAAACGGTCGTACGTCTTCGTTCACACTGCTCGATTCTCGTACGATCGCGGGATTTCCCGTGATTCTCGTACGAGAATCGAGCAGTGTATGGGCCCCTTAATGGTATGTGATATGATTACATGCAGTTAGAAAACAATTACTCTCCCTGTATGCACCTGATCATTAACTTGAATGGGTGACAGCTGCCACTTCTAAATGGAAGATTTGGAATTTCTGCTGTAGGAAATGAATGAATTAATTAATTGTACCTTATCATACAGGTGTGAATAGGGCCTTATTGTGTGTGTGTGTGTGTGTGTGTGTGTGTGTGTGTGTATGTGTGTGTATTTGTGGTTGTGGGGGTGTGTACATATTTCTATTTGTGCATATTTCTATTTGTGAATATTTCTGTGTGTGTATGCGTATTTCTGTGTGTGTGCATATTTGTATGTAGGTGAATGTGTGAATCTGTTGGTCCTCTATGATTAAAATTAAAACCTGTGGGGAAAAAACACACACATACACTGACACTGCACAAATATGCACATGTATACATACTGATATTACACACACAGAAACATTAACACACATACTAACATCACTCAACATCACAGAGATCCTGAAAATACACATATACAAACCATCATAAAAAATATACTGACATTGCATACAAAGAAACCATCACAAACACATATGCTGACATTATAAACACACACAGACATTAACACTGGTACCGTATATAGTTACATTTTATTTCGAAGTATGAAATGTTATGAAATGTGACAAGTGGTCCCCATGGGACAAGTGAATTGAGTTTGAGACCCCTGTGTTAAAGTATACCTGAACCTAAGAACAAAACAAAAAAAATATTGCCGCTTTCCAATCCTTGTGGTGGCTGCATTAGTTTTCTTTTGCCAGGTTAAACACAATTTTTGCAAGTACAGAAATATATCTGTTGATCGTAAAAGAAAGTAACCATGCTTGTAACTGCATGTGTACTGAACCCAAATCTCAAACAATATCATTATCAGTTTTCCAAGCTATGTACCATGAACCTCACAACCTACCCACCCTATGTAATGGAGAAGAAGAAAAGGGGGAGGTGTTTCTAGTCCAAATTAGAAAAGCAGCCTAGGGTGACAACGCTCCTCTTCATAGATACAATATGGTGAATAAGCATTGTAACCTTAGTGTGTTGCTCAAAGCAAATGGAAAAGGTCCCCCATTATTGGGAGAAATTCTAATAACATAGTTATTGTAGAGAGCAGAGCAGCTCCTCAAACACTACCTCTGGTTCTGTTGATTCTGTAAAATGTAGGATACAATATTGTTACAGATAAAAACTCCTGGCAGGTGATAGTGTCGTTTAGACTGTAAGCCCTCAGGGGCAGGGCCCTCCTTACCATCTTGTCTTGATTTGTATTGTGATTGTAATGTCTTCCCTATATTGTAAAGCGTGCAGAAAGCCAATCACTTACCCCCAGAGTGAGGCGACAGTGAATGAATAGGTGCTGAATATCGTCGCCCCCTACTTAAACCCCTTGCACTCTTGATCTCCCCACCTGTGAACTGGGCTCAGTCACAGGTGGGGGTCAGTCTGGTTAGAACAGAGTAGAGGGGATTCCCTAGCTTTTTGTTAGTTAGTCTTGTTTTGTTGAATTTGACCTCAATTGCTTTCTAACTAATAAATAATCCTCTCTTCCTCCCCCGATATGCAATAAAAGCACTTTAGGTCTATATATTAACTAGTTTTAATAAATCTTAAATGTTAATGTGAAACGATAATAAGATTCATGTTTTATTACACATATTGTTTAGACAAAAAGATACTATTTATTAATATTTTCTAATATTTGAAAAGGTTACAAATACA
>NW_017307062.1:770274-779107 GCF_000935625.1 Nanorana parkeri | reverse complement strand
AGAAAGTTCCTTGGGATATTTCTTTTATTTTTCTCAATTTTATTTGTATCTTATTTTTTTTAATTGAATATGGGCTGAATATAGTACTGGTTGGTACTATAGTGATTTTATATATACTTGATAGTAGGAAAGTGTTCAAAGAAGGTGAAATGTATGATCCTCTACAATAGGCTGCTGAAAACATTGTACGATCCTCTTAGTCTGTGATCTAGTTGATAGATTATGCCCTGTTGGTCCTTTGAGGACATCTAGTGGCGGTTTGTCAAACTGATCTAGAGGTAAAATATAAATACATTACAGTGTGGTACTGAAGGTAAACCTGCGATCCCCCTGAAGACGTCCTTGGATGACGAAACGCGTCGGGCGGGGCTATACTTCACGGTACCACGCACAATCAGGAAGTGCAGAAGCTTTTACTCACATCGTGTGAGCGGCCGGTTTTATCGTTTTAACTGTAAGTGGCTACGTTTTTTGTTTAAAAAAATCTGTATCGACTACACCATGAGGAGTTCTTGCTCTTTCATATCTTTTCGATAAACTAATGATCCATGGGATAAGGACGAGACGGCTGGGAGATCATCGACTGTCATCTCGTTTTTCTCTGCCTATAAACATCTGTGGTCTGGTGAGTGTGCACCCCAGAGGGGAATTCTTGACGTGGACACCTTAATGTGGAAACTGTTTTCATCGTCAACATGTTGTTTTCACTGGAAGCTCTTATCACTGTTGGACTCACTTCACATTATATATATATAATATATATATTTTTCTGGATTCACTTTTTTATTTTTATATTTTGTAACATTTTTTAATATTTTAGATTTTATACATTTATATATTTATCTAGATAGCTCACCCTATATATCCACAAACGCAGATTATACATACTTTATTTTTAGTTAACTAAACAGGTTTCTTTTGACAATAAAACACTCTACAGCTGTTTCTATTGTGTACAGTCAACACCACCCTGAAAACAGTTTCATCACAGGCCCAACTGATCAGGAAGTTTATCACAAAAAAAGCCTAGTTAGCATAAAGGTGCCCATACACCGTACGATTATCGGACAAAACTTTTCTTCCGATGATGGAACCGTTGTACGATTTTCGTACGACGGCCCCATCCTGCCCTGATTATCGCAAAGGTTCAATCAGCGGTAGTTAAAAAAAAAAACACCTGGACGACTTGCTGTAATTGACCGTAATTATTTTCGTTTGCGCATGCGCAGTGTTAATTGTGCGACTTTTGACGGACGGAAACGCCACCAACCATGCGAAAATCGTACGATCGACCAAAGTTTTCAAACATGCTTGACCGTCAAAAGTCGTACGGTACTATCGGTCGGGCACTACATTCACGATTGTCGTACGAAAAGTCGATTGCATACGATTATCGTACGATAATCGTAAGGTGTATGGGCACCTTAAGACTGAAGTGTGTTACCCTCAACACATAAGCATACATCCACACACCCCAAATATATCTTGCAGACATACTTTAATCATAACTTACAGCTGACGGAGTCCAAGTGACACCTTGGTCTTCACCAGCGCACCCCACAAAGAGTAGCCCTCAGGCTACTTTGCTGTGAAGTCGCCAGATCCCAGCTCTCATGATTGCCCCACCAAGGGGACCGCAGGAGCTGGGTGCAACGATGCTGAGAACGTTAGATGGCACTGAAGGTGGTCAGAGTTAAGGCTGAGGTCAAGACAAACGGCAGACAAGAATAGTCAAAGTCTGGGCAGAGGTTGAGGCAGGCAAGGATAGTCAAGGTCCTGGCAGAGGTCATGGCAGGCAGAAGGCAAAAGTAACCTGAAGGAGTAAGGCCTTTGTGCATGCCCATATATGCATGGTAACATGCGCATGTTTACACAGCTTGCACACACAGCTGGTCTTAGCTAAAAGACCATGACACTCTGCCCTAATAATGTTTCTAATTATATTAATGGATGTGGGGCATGTTTCTATATAGGATAGAAAAGGGGACTGGAAGTCTCCTTACAGCTAAAGTGGTAATATATACAAGACAATAAAAATACCAATACATATTAGTAAAAATCCATAAAAAAGGATAATTAAGCTCATGAGACCCTATAAATTAAATGTTGTAATTCTCTTATTGTGTCTGTCAGGTTAAAGTGCCCCCATGCTATTGGCAATATCATTATTATTATAAACACTAATAATAAATGCTGAACTTTCTATTACACCAATAGTAAACTAGCCGAAGGAGACAGCCGTGGCTGCTTCCATAGATAGGTGATGTGTGTTATTCGGAGGATTACCAGGTAAACATAAAGGAAAAAAGTCTAAAGAATAGAATTAAGGCAATCACCTCATAATGACTAGTAAGCTGAAACATATTTCATTTTGTCTTTAGGTTTTAGATACTCTTCACTTTCAATACATCATATGCTGGCAAAAATGATTTTTTTTTTTTTATTTCCCTTCCACACAATTTGATATGCAAAGTCAACATGTTAACCTAATTTAACTATATTTACTGTGCTAAGCAGCCTTTAAACCTTTAGTAAGCAACCCCAGAGTGTCCGTTATCAGCCCTGAGCTTGGGTGACAGGTAAGCTGCTTTGGGCTTCTTTGGCCTAACAACCTGACACTGAGCTGACATTTAAAAGTAGAGCAATAAAAGTGAAAGCTCAAATCTGTATAAAACAAGTTGTCATTCATGCAATAGAATTCAACCTTTATATATAATTAAATGGACAAAAAGGGCAAAACGCAGGTCCAAAATATAGGAGGATCCACTTGTATAATACAGCACAGGAATCTTGCAGCTGGGAGCAACTGCCAATACTACCGTACAATAAAGATAAAACAAACAAGATCGCACCAATTTAGTACAATAAAGTTGTTGTAATCAGCTTACATTCGATAGTAATAAGATGCACTCACAATGATAATGAATGAACTTCTGTGGCCAAAATTGCAGCCTTCTGCATGGAATCCAAAACCTTGTATGCCATGGCTAGTCGCAGGGCTTGAACAGCATTAACGGATACTGGGATCAATATTGAGAAATGAGAGCCACTGTCAAGCTTATTCAGCATAGCATTTTGCAGCCAAGAGTCCTCCCCCTCCCACTTTATGCATCAAATCAAGACATCCATCATCAGGGTAACGTGTTTTGGGATGGAATACCCCTTTGACAAGCCTTGGCATACTGGTCATGGCATATGGGTTTTTGAGTTGCATGAAGAAGAATGACATTTTGGCCACATGTAAGCGCTGTTCATTTATTATTTTTGTGATTATATCTTACTACTATTGGATTTTGGCTGATTAAAGTCAGGGCCGGCCTTAGGCCTTTAGGCGCCCTGTGCGAGAAAGCTTTACAGCGCCCCTCAGTGACCACACCCCTCAGTGGCCACACCCTTCAGTGACCACGCCCTCAGTAACCACACCCATTTTCCCAATATCCGCACAAGTTAAAGACTCCTATTTTATTAAGCCGCAAAGAAACATATTAAAAAGTATGATAAAAATAAAACTTTTATTTAAATGTATTAAACTTGTAGGCACAATAAAAGTATTCTTATCGAATAAAACAACAGAAGGCAAACAATAAATGTCAAACTAAAATAGAGTTTATAAAAAATAAAGTGTCATGATGTCACGCAGAACCTTTTTTCAAGTAAGTATATCTTGAAAAGTAAAAATAGAAAACAGAACACAAAACCTAGACTACATGTAAAATTAATGAATTACTATTTGTTCGAATATACGAAAAATGTATTAATTCGCATAATAATTTGAGAATGTGCGGCGGCCATGTTGGCCACCGGCATGTTGTTTGAATGCGTGCCACCATCTTGGAGCCGGGGAGCATGAAGTTACATGGCGCCATGCATGCGTGGCGTCAGGTGACGTCACATGCCGATATTGGCCCCACCATCTAGGTGTATACCTAGATCTACACCAAGATGGCGATGCCCAACACGTGCGGTGTTATATGACGTCATGAGCCCTGTCTCCAGAACACGCCAATGGCTGAATCCAAAATAGCATAAACATTTGTTTTGTTTGATGAAACAAATGAAACGTTTTTAGTTTTCGTTCATTTAATCTGGAATAAATGTTTAGTCTTCGCACATGTCTAATAATATATGTGGGGGGGGGGCAGTTTTAACTTTTTTTAAATAATTTTTTACATTTTCTATAAACTTTTTTTTATTTTTTTATTATTTATTTATTTTTGACTGTTGAGGGGGCTTCGGGGAAATATTAGGGGTCCAAACAGACCCCTGACATTTCCCTTTTAAAATAGAAAAGAAATTGAGGACACCAAACCCTCAATTTCTTTTTCTGCAGCCTCAGCACTCAATGAATTTACTATCAGCAGTTTCTCAATGGGGAGGAGCCTCTGTAGTGAGTGCTTGAATTGAGGAAATCTTGAATGAACATGCTGTGATGCAAATCATAGCCTGTTCATTCATAACTGGGGACACATTGTAAATAACTGGGGACACATAGTACTAACACTGGAGAGATCAGACGATCGCTCCAGTGTTTGTCCTTTAAAGAAAGAGGGCCGGTAAATATCAATGATATTTACCGATCCCCCGCTCTGCCACGCACAGAGCGGCTCTCATCCTGAAACTGACAGGATGACAGCGGCTCCGATCTCCTCCCCGCTCGCCCATCCTGACAGCTGCGGGTGCGGCTTCTCTCCCCCTCACCAGTCGGCCATCCTGCAGGCAGCGCTCCCTCCTGCGCCCCCCGCAGTTTCTCCTCGGAACCCTGCTTCCTCAGCCCATACAGGCAGCAGGGATCCGGGAACAGCACTGAAGTGGGGGGGCTGAAGTTAGGGCGGGCGAGGAAGCGTTGTCATGTCGGATGGCCAGTGGTGAGGAGGAGAGAAGCCGGCCCAAGGACGAGCTGTGTCGGCCGCCTGGCGCCTTTGTTACCATGGCGCCCTGTGCCGCACAGGGCGCCCGCTCGCACACCCCTAAGGCTGGCCCTGATTAAAGTAACTATATTGCATTAGATTGGAGCACTATTGTTGGTTTTTATGTTGAAAGCTCTAACCTGCTTACTATTGGATGAAATTTAAACAGAGAACAAAAGTCATAGTAGTCTTGCTGGCTGTACAATGAAGACACTTGTATGTGCACATTCCTTATTTTACGGTCACAGCCGGGTATCGTCATACAGGAGTGCCCGCATTTATGTGGATTTCAACCAACATTTGTGTGGGTATGTACACGTGACACGTGATGTGCTTGTCCCCTGACATTGCATCTGTCAATTTGGATTTCACACTGCCTGATTGTTGCTGCACTTGGCCTGTCTCTGACCTAGCTTTGACTTTTGCCTGAACTAACACAGACTCACCACTTTTCATAGTTACATAGTATTTGAGGTTGAATAAAGTCCATCAAGTCCAACCTATTGTGTGTGTGTGTGTGTGTGTATAGGTCCATGAGTGTTCTCATTCTTAAGAGTACCTGTACCCTTGTACATTACGGTCTCTCAGGAAGTCGTCCAAAAGCTTCTTGAATAATTCCAGACTAATTGCGGAAATCACTGCTTGAGGCAGCGAGTTCCAGACACTAACCGCGCGAACTGAGAAGTTCCAGACCCTAACCGCGCGAATCCCTTCGCCCCTTGTGTTTGAATTTTTTTTCTACCAGTTTTAGGTGGTGTCCTCTAGTCTATGTTACGGAATTAATCTTAAAGAGTGTGTTGCTAATGTTGCTATGACTATTGAACATTTTGTACATGAAAATCATGTCCCCCCTTAATCTCCTTACTCCCAACGTAAACATATTTAAATTTAGTAGCCTTGTCTCATAGTTCTGGTCCTCCATCCCCTTGATGAGTTTGGTCGCCCTCTGCTGGACTTTCTCCAGTTCAAGGACATCCTTTCTGTGCACCGGTGCCCAAAACTGCACCGCATACTCCAGGTGGGGCCGAACCATTGATGTGTAAAGTGGCAAAATTATAGACCTATCCCTGCAAAACATTCCCTTCTTGATGCAGGACAGGATTCTACTAGCTTTGCTTACAGCAACCTGGCACTGTAATGTATTATTCAGTTTATGGTCTACATTGACCCCCAATTCTTTCTCCATTTCCGACTTCCCTAGCGGCATACCCATAATTGTATAACCCATTTGCCTATTTTTGCTCCCAAAGTGCATAACTTTGCATTTATCGACATTAAACCTTATCTGCCGCTTAGTTGCCCACTCCCCTATTTTATCCAGGTCCTCCTGCAATGTTACACTATCTTGGTCTGTTTCTATTACCCTCCCAATTTTGGTATCGTCAGCAAACACTGAGATATCGCTGTGTACTCCGTCCCCGATGTCGTTAATAAACAGGTTGAAAAGCATGGGTCCCAGCACAGAACCCTGAGGCACACCGCTAATGACACTAGCCCAGTCTGAAAGGGCACCATTTATTGATACTCTCTGTACCCGTTCTCACTGTGCTCACCAGTACTAAGCTGCATGACACCTGGCTTGAGCATGCTCCCTGGACAATTTTAAGTTAAATCTTAACTAGGGATGCACCGATACCGATACAAGCATCGGCGGCGATACCGAGTATCGGCATGAGTACTCGTGCAAATTCTCTGATACCAAAAAACGAGTACCTCCGCCATCTTCAGGGACCCGAATCCACCGCACACGGGACCTCCATCGCGTCTTCAATTAGGCAAGATGGCCGCGAACTCCTCCTCCAAGTCCTCAGTCATCTGCTCCAGATGGCAGAATGGAGTAGATGACTAGGCTGTGACATCTGCTCCATTCTGACCTCTTCTCCCGCTGATTGGCCAATTGGATGATGACAGGCTTCCTCACCAGTCAGGAGTGACTGGTGAGGAATTAATCTTAACCAACTACTCTGCAGGCACTCATGCCTCTACACTACCATTTACCTTACTAGGCAAGCCAGGGCTAGGGAAGCATAAGAGGACACTCTCATTATCTCTGATCTCCACCAGGTATGTGACAGCTAGCCCTCCAGGATTAAATCATATTAGAGCAAGGGCAGCTAGTTAGAAAATATGAACAAAAGAGGTGTAATTCTTAAGTGGGGTGTAATTAGAAAATATTGATTTTTATTTTGCCACCAGATACTTTTGAAAATTATCATCATAGCAAAAAATGCTTCCTAATATTGGATTTGAGCTGGTTACTATAGGGGCTATCTACCATGTCCGTTGAGCTGCATTTTTCTGTACACTACCAAATATGTATAGTGTGAACAGGACACATAGAAAGCAATTGTTTTCTATGTGCCTTGTTCACATCATTACATGTGAAGTGGTATACAGAAGAACACAGCTTAACAAACATGGTGTGTGTAGAATGTGCTCTGCTTTGGGGGTGCCTTAAATTACTGATGAACAACTGAATCTTAAATAAGCGTTGGGTTTATTTACAAATAGGGATATACATACATTCTTATTACAATTAAGGGAAATGGAGAGGGGATTTGAAGGGGGGTCAGTAGGGATAGGAATTGAGGTTAGGATCCTTCAGCTAGCAACCACATTCTCTCTCTCATTCACACATGCCATGGGTTTTTCTCTGTGCTCAGAACACTCCTCTCCAGCAGGTCTCAGCGAATCACATTCTTGATTGTAGATTCCAGAAAGACTTGTCTTGTCCAAGAGGTCACCAAAAATACTATTGTTCCTGTAAGAACTTACCTGCTGCATGCCGCAGGCACGGCCACCAGGCCACGTCCACAAGCCTGCCACTGCTTCAGGTCCCACGCCGTCGGGCATTGAGCAGGGATGATAGCAGGGATCTTCCTGTTGTGAGCTCAGCTGTTGTGGAAGCTCAGCAGAGCTCAGTAGATCTCAGTAGCCACTGGCGCCCCCTGCCGTTGATAACAGTATATTGTTAGGGAAATGTGCAGACAGTGACATCACAGAAGCACCTGTGCCTATAAATACCAACTTCCTCCACAAAATGGCGCTTGGTTATTGCAGAGCACCTAGGGACTCTAGTAGTCCCTAGCCTTCGTTACCTACCATTTGTATGACTTCGTAGTATTTTGAGCCTTGGCTTTGTTACTCGACCTCGATTGTATTGCTGCCTGCCCTGATCTGCTATTACGTCTAGACTACGAACTTGCCTGCCGATTTGGATACCCTGCCTATCTGTCCTGGTTGCCACTACTCCAAGGTGAGTGTATAACATTCCTGCTACTTGGATAGCAGCACCTTAGTACGGGTGGCTACCTCGCATACAGACTCCTGCCTCTAACCCGTTGACAGTTCCTGCTTGAGAGCTAGGTTTGTGCAGATGATCACACAGGAGAAGAAGGTTCCATCATATGCCCCTGCCTCCTATCCCAGCATGTATGCTGCCTTGCTGACACAGGTATTTGCAGAAAATACCAGCAGGGGGTCAGGCTTGTCTCAGGAGATGACAGTCGGACAGATCTTCATTCATCAGTGTCCTGCCCCAAGGACCCTTTGATGGTCGCCATTTGCATATCACGCAGCCATATGCTGATTCAGTTCAGGATATCAAGGAACACCTTCATATCAAAGCTTTTCCATAGATATTAATTTTATCGGCTCCAACAGTGTGAACAAAAAATCCAAACGTCTAGGTGTTTGATGCAAGGTATTTCAGCAGTATAAAGGGTTAATTAGGAGGGGGGTTTCTTCGCCCTTTGTATCACTAATAAAATGAAGCTCAACATAGATTTATTTTAAAATCTTTATTAGGAACAGATGCGGACATACAGTCGATGCGGCTGCACCAGAGCCTTAGGCTTGGGTGGGGGGTGTCCAGTGATATCTGCATAGGCAGCCACCTGGGGGGGGTGGGGGGGGGGGGGGGAGGG
>NW_017307062.1:763446-770256 GCF_000935625.1 Nanorana parkeri | reverse complement strand
CCACCTTCTTCATGCATGCACAGCCAAATGTCAGCGGGCAGCAGTAAAACATCTCCAATCTGATCAGCAGTCAGCATTAGTCAGAGGGAGAATCAGTTTTCAATCAATCACCAGATCTGAGGGTAGTTGCCGAGACTTCACAAGAGAGAGAAAAGAGTTTTCTTTGGAGAGATCAGCAAGGGCAGACAGGATGTAAGCACAAGCTCAGGTCATAAATAAAAGGACTGTGTGGCAATGATCATTAACCCCCTGTACCGTTGTCTGTGCTAAGACTGGTCACCAGAAATTAACCCGGGCTAACAAAGATTACATTTCGGACTCCAGCAATGAAAGAGTACCCCTCCCTCCAAAGTGTGTCTGAGACTTCTTATAGTGTTAAGGTGCCCACACACCTTGCGATAATCGTACGATAATCGCGGGAAATCCCACGATCGTACGATTATCGCAAGGTGTGTGGAAGGCGTGCTACTGTAAGGTCGCACAACTTTTATCTTAGGAACATGTTCGAAAACCAGCCGAAAATCGTACGATTTTCGGCTGGTTTGTAGCATGTTCGCAAGATAAAAGCCGCACGGGCCAGTGTGCGCAAGCGCACACTGCCCGTTCAGCATTGCGGTCATCGGAAGCCTGCCCCACAGCGGGGCGGGCTTGCGATTATCGCAAGTACAATCTGCCTGTCCAAGATAGGCAGATCGTACTTTTTTTAATTACCTTACAATCATCGCAAGACAAAAGTCTTGCGATGGTTGTAAGGTGTGTGCCCAGCATTAGATTGTGTCCGGTTGTTAGAAAATCTCAAAGAAAAAATAAAAATCCCAAAGTAGTGAGTGAAGTTGTACAGTAGTGACTGCAATTTTGATACTTTTCATTTAGGAAGATTAAGGAACTGTAATGGAGGTGTTTAGCAGGAGAAACAAAAGTGTCAAATGGTGGCAGTTGCAAATTTTTATGTTGCACGATAATAGCACAACTCCTTATCAAACACCAAAATTTAGTGAAAAATGCACTTAAATGCCCCAAAACACAATAAAATACAATTTTTTTAAAATAAAATATAAGAGATGCGATTACAACAAGTAAATAGATACCCAACATGCCCAGGTTAAAAATTGTGTGCGTCCGTGAAACAGCGACAAATTTCAGTACCCCAAAAAGTCCATAGACGACGCTTTAAAAGATCACACAGATCATCAGTTCAGAAATACCCAAAAATACTGTCCCTAGAATTATTGTTCTCACTCCGGCGTGCGCAGCGATACCCAACATGTGTAGCGCGTTCGTCCTTTTCATACGTAGGCGCACCCGACGCGTGTTTACCTGAAGACGCATGTGCTCGCGGGACGGGGGACTTTAAAAAATTTGTTTTTATTATTTTTACATTTATTTTATTTCATTTTAAAAACTGTTATTTATTTTTTACTTTAATTGCTTTTACATAGGGGGGCTTACAAGCCCCCCATGTGATAGCAGATGGTGGTGACATGGACTCTTTAAGGTGATGCTGGGGGGTCCAAAAGACCCCCAGTGTCACCTTTACACTCTCAATAACTCTCAATAACTTATATAGCTCAATAACTTCAATAGCTTATAGCTGGGCTTCAGGAGCTGACAGCTGTGTGACTGGAAGTGATGCAATCTGCATCGCTCCCGATCCCATAGAACGGGGAGGGGATCGATGAACGGAGGTTCATCCATCTCCTCCCCAGCTTCCCGCCGACCAGTATTCCCTCCTATACTGGGCCCGTAGGAGGGGCAAAGGAGCCCGGGAAACACGGCAGGGGAGTCAGGCGGGGGGGCACCCGTTCACCGGCCCGTAGAAGCGATCTGGCGGCTGCTGAGCCGACAGAATCGCTTGTACTGTAAAGCTGACAGTCGGCTTTACAAGTTTAAACAGAGTCCCGGCAGCAAAAGCCCCGGGAGTCTGTTTAAACACCCCCGATGCCAGCGACGTACATTGTACGTCGTTGGTCGTGAAGGGGTTAATAGACTCTTTCACAGGCCAGAGTTCTAGAAATTCAAAGCGATCACCGGCACCCGAATGCGTGGAACTTTAGTGCCTGCGCTCCGGTCCAGTGCAATCTGCAAAAAATGCTGCATGCACTATTTTTTGCAGATCCCACTGGACCAGAACGCAGGCACGTGTTTGGGTGCCGGCGATTGCACCATGGGCAGGTGGCGTGGCTGCGGTGCCAGTGAGTTCAATGCACCGCCACACCACCTCCTGCCCCAAAACATAGTGAGCCAGCCGAGTTGCGTTCCAGAGGCAGAACGTGCTGGAACACACTCTTGATGGTGTGACTGGGCCCTCAGGGGGAGGGGTGAGCAGAGTGAGCTCAGCAGAGCAGAGAGGAATCAGCTGATTGCAGTCTACAGATAACAACCCGCACTGGAACGCACTCTTGATGGTGTGACTGGGCCCTGAACAAGCACACACTCAGCTCTGAGAGAGAACTCCCTATGAGTCATCATCACATCTCCTCATAGCTCTGTGTGTCTCCTGCACTTGTTGTGTCTGTAGACCCTCTCTCTGTCACTGTGTTGTGTCTCTCTCAGATCTCTCCCTCTACAGGGCCAGAGTTACTCTCTCTGCTAAGACCTCTATGCCTGACCTGCCAGTGTGTGCAGAACCAGGTATTAGTGTGCGGCTGGAGACAGTCCTGCACACACTGGCGGCGTCTATGTGGGATGGTGGCGGGGTTAACCGTGAGGTGTCGTTTTAGCCTGCTCCTTCGCTGCTCTGTGATTGGAATACAGTGGCCGGACTAGATGGAATTGTGGATCTGAGGTACTTGCCCCTTCCCCATTATATGACCAAACCCCCCCCTCAATACAGTTGCTGTTGCCTCAGCTTCCATTTCCCATCACCTGGGGGTGCCTACCTCTCCGTTTTGGCTGTTACTGTAACGTTCCTCTCAGTACCGACTGTGCAGCGTCACTGACACGAGAGGTTGCTCCGCCCCCGGGTCGTCCCCGTCATCCAGGAACTCCCCCAGCCACGTCATAAGCAACAGCAAGTCGGAAGTCCGGCGTTCCAACAACCCGAGGTGAACGCCAGACAAACATAGCACACCACTACTGCTGTCTCCCTAAACGGACTGCTTCACTGGACCTCCAAATCCTACCTCACCTGGATTCCTCCGTGCCTCCCAAGTGGAAGTGCCCCTGAAGCTCCCAAACCGCAAGTATCCTCTCTGGTTCTGCCGACCTGAGAGGTTGAATAACTTTGTCAATCTCTCGCTGAATGCAAACTGCCTGTGGAGTTCGTTGTACTCTGACGCCACCTGCTGGATCAACATAGAATATCACCCTGTTGCATTTACTGTGCCTGCATAACTAATAGCCTCAATACGGTTACCTCTCATTCCCATTATGACGGACTTTTAACTTTTAAGGGAGGTTCCTCTTTCAAACCATATGTGAAGTAACATATATAACTGCTTACTATTTGATAACTGTACCACTAAAATAGGAATTCTCATATAAATAGCCAAACCTCCCACTTCCATAGTTAACGTACGGTAGTCAGCTGGTGCTAGGAGGCGGTACGATGATGCTCTGAGGTTGTTTGGTTTGTTTTACTTACCATCACGTACTCCTGGCCCAGATCACGTGAGATTGAACGTGACTCCGCAGCTGAGTTCCGTCCTCCATTTAATTGGATCATTACAGTTACATCGTGCGTGCATCCACTGGCTCCGCATTGGGTAGATTGCCTCAATTTCCTGATGAAGCGCTAGATGCGCGAAACGCGTAGAAAATTGCAACTCATCCACTCCATTGACTCCAGATAAGGCCTTATACATGAAATTTGGATCGATTTATATCATAATTTATCATGTTTTGACTAGTCTATTTACCAATCATTACTATCACAAATATTTCCACGTTATTCAAGATTCCAATCATGTTTTATATGCCCTAATCATGGAACTGAGTGGTTGCTGGAGGTTTTTTCTATTATGATGTACCTATAGATTTTAATCATGGCCGTTTTTATATTTTATATCAATTAAATAAAAGAATAGTTTTATCTAAGTAACTGTGATTCATTGGACATGTCGCTCGGTGCCTTTTTCTTTCCTAACCTTTTTTGACCAATACAGGGGTGTGGCATCAAACACTCAGCAACTGTTCACCAAAACCTTTCTTTTACCACTTCCAGGGGTGTTGGACAGCTCAGTCACCCAGGTATGTGACAGTATCCCTAGGTATTGTAAAAATCAAGTTTTTAAAGGTACATAGGTTGCTTTCAATAGTGTTCATTTTGGATATGATTGTTACTTTTTAAAGCCTCTGCCTTGGCCATGTTAATTTTGAGTCCTGAAAAAGATTCATATAGGTTGCCTTACTTGTGTAGGTTTGGTTGGGTTCCTAGTAAGCATAAGGATATCTTTAGCAAAAATGGGAGTGCAAATGATTATCTTAAACCTTCTTTTCTTATTTGCATTAACTCAACACTCTTGAGAAGTTGGCATCCGTTCTTCAGTTAGCTTATGAGCTAGGAGCGTGTCGACTCTACAGTCCTTAATATTTTGCTATAGACTTTGTAGGGCTTTTTCTACTTTGCTAATTCCTTCAGCTGGGTTATTTTTGTTGCTTATTATCTTCTGCACATTAATAGGAGGATTGTGTTGTACTGATCCAAAGAAATGCCATGATATTTTTGTAAGGAGGTTTGAAATTAAGTATTTGTGGGTGTGTTTTAAAAAAAATATTTAAGCTGGGCGTACATATATTGAATTCCGGCCAATTCCTGCTGAATAAGCCAAAATTCAATTCGTGAGTTGTCCTGCCAGTACCACCCAATTTCAAAAAATACAAATACATTTTTCTCGAAAAAGCTGTGATACAGTGACTGTAGCCAATCTGCTCTAGCCAATTTTTGGGTATTCTGACAGCTACAGACACCAGCTCTCAGAAAACAATAGCTGGCAGGGGAGATTCCCACATTCACATTGAACAGCTTCAATGGTTATGTTTGTCGTTCAGGAACTGACTTACAACCACAAATATAGAACACATTTTTAAGACACACTGGAGTATCCAAAAAAAGATAGAAAATTGGACCCTATACTTCCTAATAAACGGAGAATAATTTACAGGCGTGCCTCAACTTTAAGGGATAAGTTGGCAAAAATGTATTAGAACTACCTAAACGCATAGTTACATTTTACCCCTGTAGGCATTGTATTGGGTGTAGGAACACGGATAAAAAGGAAAATAGAACTATCCAATCAACTAGTAATAAAACATTTAAAATAAAAAAATGTATCATCTGTAATATGCTTTTGTGTGTGCGTGTACGTGGGGCAAGGGACTTTAAATTCTTTTTTTACATTTATTTATGTAACTTTCATTTTTTTTATTTACACTTAACTTTATTTGTATCACATAGAGGGCTAACATGCCTCCTATGGAATAGCACAGATACAGTGACAGGTTCTTTTTTTATGGAGACATCAGGGGTCTATTAGACCCCTAATGTCACCTATGAACCCAAAAGAAGCTGATGAAGCACAGATTGTGCTTCACCAGCTTCTTCTCCAGCAACTGGAGAAATGACACACTGAAGCCGGAAATTACCACATTGTTTCTGCTTTCGTTGATCAGCTGCTAGAAGTGTGCTGTTCTCCCTCTGATCAATGTACACATACCCACTGTTCTGATCCTAGGCCCGCACGGGGAACAGTAGAGCCTGGAATAGCTGGCAGAGAAGTTGGCGTGGGCACACTTCCCCAGCACTGTACAAGCGATCAGGCTGCTCCATAGCTGCCCAAACGCTTGTATGTAACAGCCATTGCTGGCTGTAATAAGTGTTTACAGTTTCCAGCTTGTGCGCACTGGGGGGCGCACAAGCAGGAGAAGACTGTTATAAACATTCACCCGCCCTGAAAGCAAGCTGTCCGGCTGTTAAATTACAGGGGTGGACAGAAACAGTTAAAATTTGCATACTTCAGACCTAGCCTTAAACCTCATTAAAGTCTAAGGGGCGGGGGGATTCGTAATAATAAATTCTGGCCATTTTTAAGGCTAATAGGCCAGGTATGGTCAAAAAAAATTAAATGGGAGGTGTGCACTGGCATAAGGTACATTTAACAAAGCAAAAAAATAAAATAACGTACATCCAGGAGAGGGTCTTTTTTAATGTGACATGGGAAAAACACTAATCCTTTAAATTACATGCTTGGAAAATGCCTTTAAGCTGTATGTGGCGTCATGCAACTACGGCACAGTTTAGCATCACATATTTTTGATGCGTAAATTGTAAATTATTTTTTAAGTTTTACATTTAGCTTGACCTAAATACAACAGCAGCACCCCAGTCTGATTCGTTTAGGTTGCAAAATCTGATATTTTTATGCAGTGGCAATAGGCCCGAATTTAATGGTGAAAGTAGCAGCCACAACTAGGGATGTCCCGATACCATTTTTTTAAGAGCAACTACAAGTACTTTCCCTCAGGTACTTGCCGATACCAATTACCGATACTCTTTCTTTCTAAACCAATAAAGACTAATGATTTTAGGGGTGTTTATTTATAATTATAATTATGAAGACCTGTAACTCAATCTATGATTATACCTGTCCAGATACAAAAAAATTATTTAACGAAAACCATATTTCACCATCCTAAGAAGCACTTCTCATTAGGTAGCAGTCACCTGACTGCACTGACCAACGAGTGCTCGCAATTTCCAAGTGAATTTCAAAATCCATAATGCAGTACTGCACTGGACGGTATGAGGTACAGATAGTACACCCATACCAGCAGAGGGGAAAGACCGTTCACCAAAAGGTAAGTATAGTGCGG
>NW_017307062.1:748219-763391 GCF_000935625.1 Nanorana parkeri | reverse complement strand
AGGGGGTAATTTCATTTTCCCAAATTACTTGGGAAAGTGAACTTACCCTTTATTGTGTAGTGTGCGTATTAGAGAGCGCTGCTGCCCCACTTCCACAAAACGGCATACAGTGGAATGAGAGCAGCACTCAGCGCACACAATGCCTTACACATGCGTTTATACGCACGCAGATGGCAGGGGGTGGGGTTGGTTTAAAAAGAGAGACAACATGGGTTTTATTTTGCAGTAGAAATTATAGTATTATTTGAGACAAATGTTGTACAGTGGTGTAACGACCCGTTAGGTTATGACTGGACTCTCAACTGCGGAGTGCACTAGTGACTTGACAGGGTTCAGATATGATTCCTTCCTTCACACTCCATTTAGTGGTTGATGGAGGGTTAGGAATCAGTAATCATCATTCCCTGCTGCTTAACAACTTATAAGTATGGTCTGAGCAGATGAGTAAGTGTGGGTGCATACAACATGCGTCTCTACTTAATCCCGCATAAGTTAAGGTGACCCGTGAGCTGCGAATCCCCCCTGTCACCCCTGGGTCCACAGCGCTGCAGACTTGCAGTACCTCTGAGATCGCAACACACAGTTCACACAACAGCACTACAGCGGTTCTAATTAAACTCAGGGTTTTGTTAAGGTTATTAGCTATTTAACTCCCAGTTCCAGGATCAATATTACTAGTACATGTATTTAGCTCTAGCAGTGATATCAGCAGTGAAGTGGTTAACAGTCAGCTGTAGCATAAGTGATAGCAGAGACACAGGCTGTGATAGCTCTTCCTTTGAAAAGTGAAGTCCACAAGCTAAGTAACACACATTATATGCACTCCAGAGTTAGTGTTCAGAGATATGTCAGCAAACATCCAGATAGGTATTTCATTGCCATAGGCTACTTGCGCTTTTGGGGAGTCTCTCGTGGGTCCTTTAGGTGCAATGACTGCTTGGATCACTCCTGGTCTTTGTTCAGCCTGCACCGTTTACAACGGTCGGACGCTGAACAAACCTTCCTGCTTCCTTAAATCCCTCCTCGCCGAGCGCGGCGGGGAGGAGCTGGGTCCCGTCCATGACGGAGCTGAAGGGGCGGAGCTGGCTGCCGTCCAGGACGGCCCTGAAGGGGCGGAGCTGGCTGCCGTTCTGAACGGCCCTGAAGGGGAGGAGCTAACGGCCGAGCTGGCCGTGATTGGCCCCGCCAGACAGCGCTGGACCGAGGACGGGTAAGTCTGTTACAAGTGGCTGGACAGTTATAGCACAAAGAGAATGGACAAAATAAGGTTCAGATCGCTGGAGTTAGGGCTGATTATAGTGTTGCTTTTTTTTGTTTGTAATGCAGCTCCAGATGGCAGCTGATGCCCACTGCCATCTGGAGCTGCAAAAAAAAAAAATCTACACAATAACCAACCTTATGCCCAGCGATCTGAACCCCAGTTTGTTCAACCTTTGTGCTGTAACCTCTACCCTATATAATCCAGTGAAATGTTTTTGGCCTGTGTTTCCCCAGTGTCAGATTCCCAACTGCAATATTTTGACGTTTGGTTTTCATGTGTATTTATTTATTTTGTATTTTTTGGTACTGATGTGATGGCTCAGCTGCATATAGCAGAAGCCATGCATGTATGCAATTTCTTTGCTTTGCATGCATAATTGTTCTCCACCTCGGCACTCAGCAGCCAGTTGTATTTTTTAATTGTATTTTATATTTATTTTATTATAGTTAGGGTATAGGAGGCATAGCTCTAAGGGAGAAAACCTATGGCCACAGGCTGCTTGCCCTACCACAATGCAGTGCAAAGAGAGGGGAGGAATACTACTGCCAGAGTGCAGTAAACATTAAGAGTAGAGTCCTATGGCCATAGGCTGCCCACTCTTCACCAAATCTAGGTTTATGTTTTTATGGGGAGGTATATTTTATGTTCTTTTGCTAGGACCTTTTCTTTTCGGGGCTGCAGTGTACACTTGTTACTGACACAGGCAAAGCTGCCCTGTTTGCAGCACATCACCGTATACTTGTGCAGTAAAGTAGTGTGCACCAAAGCACCACATATTTAACCCCTCAATTGGCACAGCTGCCAGTAAAATGTAGGCAATCCCTTTTAGAAAAAATAAAGAGGTTTCGCAAAGTGGCCGTCTGGCCGCATCACTTAAAGTCAGGGCACATGTATTTTCTATCTCACACTGGCTTGTGCTATATGGCCACAAGAAAAGCAGGGGAAGTGAAGTGGCTGATAAAGCCTTTCTATTTTTACTCCTCCCAGATGTAGATCTCTGCAAGTGCTGCTAATGCACCCCTTTCCTCCTCCACTAATCCCACCATAGTCTTGCAAACTATAAGGTTTTGAAAGAATTACAGGAGGAGGCAGGGAGCAAAACTCCACTTTGTAGGCTTTGATAAGAACACTTTGAACCCAGTCATTGGAAATATCCCTCACCCAGAGTTCTTAGAAGGCTGAAAATTGTCCCCCATTTACAAAAGCAAGGATGCTTCTTTATTGCAAAGGCTGCTTACTTCCCACCTTAGCAGGCTTGGAGGTACTCTTCCCCCATGACTTCCATGATACAAGTATCCAAAGTCTTGCCAAAAAGGCATCCTCCAATGAAGGGCATACACTCTAGGTATTTTTTGCAAGGGAAGCTCCACCAACCAGCACTTCAGCCAAGCAATCCGCTGCATGAGAACCAACATAAGGCTCATTCTAGATAAGTGCCAGGCTGTCCAAGCAATAGCACAGGGATTCAGGAAAAAGCTCCAGATGTTTAAGAAATTAGGGTCAGTCAAGATGAACCCGGGTCCCTGACCCTAGCCTTGGTACAGACTGACAAGGTCTGACACACTGCCATAAAGGCAACCACAGGGTACATAGTTGGGCCTGGACTTCTAGCCTTTTAAAAAAAAAAAAAGGCTTCTAACCTTTTTTTTTTAGGTCTGTGTGTTCCTTGAAAACCTAAGATAGGTACCTGGTAACTTATTTTCCAGGAATCATCCAGGGCAGCATCTGAGAGATGGGATCCTCCCACCTGAAACAGGAAACACATTATCCACAATTAGAATAAAAAGGGCTGTCCCTCCTAACCACCTCAGTATTATCATAGAACCGAAGGCCAGAAAGGACCACCAGACAGTAACAATTAAATTCATGTTGAACCACACCACTTAATAAGCCAGGCGGGAATCCGTGCTGCCCTGGACGATTCCTGGAAAATAAGTTACCAGGTACCCAACTTAAGTTGTCCCCAGTCATCGTCCAGGGCAGCATCTGAGAGGATAAATTAGGAATTAATATGCTTAACCGGCAGGGGGGGGGGGGGCACTGGCAAGAGCACCTTACTACCAAGAGTCTGATCACAACAGATGGAGGGTAACTCTGCAGTGCTACACCAAAGATTGTAACTCAGCTCAGTGACTACTTTACAGATTTTCTCTGGCGAAACCCTAGCCCCTCTGCCCCAGATGAGTCCAAGGCCATTATTGCAGCTGGTCATAACCCCTTCTAGAGGATGACAGGGTGATACAAGTCCGAAGCCACCAAACATTAGTGTTATGGTGTTTGTTAGCCTGTATCAGGCCCTGAAACTGGTCATAAACAGTCTTGGAGCTCCTCAAGGAGTGACAGAAGTCCAAGTAGTACCAGAGAATCTACTAAAGCCTTGTTAGATTTAGAAGCCAACTTCCATCCAATGGATGAACCAGGATAAAAAGAGGAACACCAACTCTCAATTGATATACATGTCAAAATGTATCCCGAGTGTGGCTGTACACACTTGGTCATCACCTGACTAAGATGCCATGGATTATGGCCTCTCACGGGGGGAAGGCATACACACCCACACATAAAGAAGGTGCAGAGTTGTTCGAGCCTCATCTAGGACAACTTGCTGAATGTACTTAGCTCTTGATCAAAGACTGTCAATTCCAGGACTTCGGACCTTTACAGAACCCAAGGGCTCCCTGGGTAAGTAAGTTCTACCTAGCCAGTAAAACCCCTACGTTTAAAAATGTATTTGATAATTCCCAGATTTTTGAGTTGTTTGCGCCATCGAATGCACTCACAATCTCAAGAGTTAAACATAGGAATTTGTCAAGTGAGCAAACCAATATTAACAGGGTGTTAACCCTTTCATTACATGCCCTCAGCACCCTGTCTTTCCCAACAAAGAAAATAGCGCAGCAGTTTTGTAGACATTACTGGGCCTCACCTGTACTGCAAAGTGCCATGAAGCAACCATGAGATCAACAAATGTCACGTGGCTGGCCTATGATACTAAGGTTTGACACTCCTCCGAAACTATAGGCAGAATAGAGAAGCTGAAGTATGTAGAAAAACCAAGCAGGTCATCACTTCGATATACTGAACCTGTTGGGGTAAAAACACCCGACCATGTTGTCGTACCCAATAGACTTATCCCTAAACGATGCCTAGCTTACATGGGTGCAGACACAACCATAAACCCTGAAGCATGTAGCCTGTCTCTGCAGTGATCTGGTTTATTAGGGCTAGTCCATATCTGCTGCATTCGGGTTTGTGCCCAGAATAGTTCATATCACACCTCCGTGTTCGATTCCTGGGCTCCACAAAAATAATCTGGCATGCAACACACTGCTTTTGATTGTCGACCAAATAACATTTCTCTAAATCATGTGCCAGAGCATGCAAAATGCCGTCTGAATTCAGAGAGCAGCCAGTATTCCTGCGCCATTCCTACGCCTGGCGAATACAACCTTGCCATCCTCCGAGATATAAGGCCAATTCTCCTGTGTGAAATCGAAGAGAATGAAAAAACATGCAGCCGACCACCTGAAGCCATGCTTGGGGTGGATACAAGACCAAGCTAGTGATATTCATGGAATAGCCTGGAAAAAAGCTATGCCTCATTGCAGACCCCTAACAGAACATATGCTATAAAACAGCCCAACAGATGTTTAAATTGCATGCGTCCAGTAAAAGGATGCACTAACGACATCCTGTTCAGGGGGCCCCCCTATGTTGAGCTTAAGCCAACCAGGTTTACATAGTGGGTGCCCATACACATAAGGTAGGCGGCATACAGCTACATTCATGCTTGCCATTTGCACTCCAAGCCTCCATGTGCAGAGAAAAAATCTGGCCAGCCAAGTGGCCAGAAATATGCTATCTGCGTTAAGGACTTACGCACGCATGCATCCACATGCATATGCATCCAGACATATCTAATATTCTGCCCCTGACTGTGACACACATGCATTTACACATGGTGCGTTGACATGTGTTTACATGTGTCCGGAACAACAAAAGTCAGCATCAAAACCAGGATGCAACTAACCTCTGTCTTTCACAACCACATGTGTAGACAAATTCATAGTAAGTCTTAGTTGTATGTATACATCTACACACACTTATTATATATACACACAATAACGCATGTGATTGCTTTTATCCACCTTGACTTCTGCAGAGGTGCCCCACACTTCTGCTATATAAAAAAATTATAGGCAAGGACTTCTGGCACGGCAGTAAACATTATCAGTTGTCTTCCCCCGGGAGAGACAAGCCAGCATTTTTACTCTTACAATGCTCTGTCATCGTATGCTGCATATACAGTTGGGCAAAAAAAGTATTTAGTCAGCCACCAATTGTGCAAGTTCTCCCACTTAAAAAGATGAGAGAGGCCTGTATTGGCATCATAGGTAGACCTCAACTATGAGAGACAAAATGAGAAAACAAATCCAGACAAAATCACATTGGCTGATTTGGAACGAATTTATTTGCAAATTATGGTGGAAAATAAGTATTTGGTGACAGAGGTCAAACGTGTCCTGTACGTCTTCACAAGGTTGGCACACACTGTTGCTGGTATGTTGGCCCATTCCTCCATGCAGATCTCCTCTAGAGCAGTGATGTTTTGGGGCTGTCGCTGGGCAACACGGACTTTCAACTCCCTCCAAAGGTTTTCTATGGGGTTGAGATCTGGAGACTGGCTAGGCCACTCCAGGACCTTAAAATGCTTCTTACGAAGCCACTCCTTCGTTGCCCGGGCGGTATGTTTGGGATCATTGGCATGTTGAAAGACCCAGCCACATTTCATCTTCAATGCCCTTGCTGATAGAAGGAGGTTTGCACTCAAAATCTCACGATACATGGCCCCATTCATTCTGTCCTGTACACGGATCAGTCGTCCTGGTCCCTTTGCTTACTGCGTACCAATCTTCTTCTCAGGTTCAGTGGTTGCTTGAAAGCCAGTATTGGGGGCTGAGGGAATATTTCTTTAAGAATAAGGTCTTCTGAGAGTACTGGCTGTAGATCTTTGATAATTTTGCGTATTACCTCTAGAGTAGGGTTGTAGGTAACTACAAGAGGGGTCTTAGTTGGGTTTTTCTTCTCTTTGTACTGTAGCTGTCTTTTCCGTGGTGTTCTTAGGGCAGATTTAATCTTTTTAGAAATAGTATTTTCCCTATAGCCCTTTCGCCGAAATGCATCAGCCAGAGTGCTCAGATGTTGAGTGCTGATGCATTTCGGCGAAAGGGCTACCTTTTTTTGACAAAGTCACATGACGAAACGCGTCAAGAAGGTAGATCCATTTTTTACACGAGGAGTTTTTTAAACGGTTCCAGAGCTGCTTTTGCTGGCCGGATTTTTAGATTGTATATGTGAGTTACTACTTTTTTAATAAACCTGAATGTTTTTACCTTACTGCACCATGAGAGCTCTCTTCTGAAATCCTAAACACCTTGGGGCTACTGAGAGAAGGTTCGCTGACAGCACACTTGGGAGAACTTACCATTGTGTTTGTGGAACACCTCCAGCGCTGCAAGGAAGAAAACTTCCCCCTGCTGGGTCTCAAAGCGGGAACAATCGTTTTTAAAGTGAAGCAGGATTATACACCAAAGTGCCGCTCACCAAAAAAGCCGTTGGAACACCTCCAGCGCTGCAAGGAAGAAAACTTTCCCCCTGCAGGGTCTCAAAGCGGGAACAATCGTTTTTAAAGTGAAGCAGGATTATACACCAAAGTGCCGCTCACCAAAAAAGCCGTCTACTCACTACATTGGGGTGAGTACCCATCCCTAAGGGGGGCCGTCGGACTGCAACCGAAATAGATTAACTATTATTTGTGTCTGTCTCCCCCCGCTTTTTATTATCCACTGAACATTGTATTTTTCGCCGATTTGACATCTGCATTGAAAGAGTTCTATCTGGAGATCAGCTTATGAATTGCTATTTATTGCTGATTGACTTTGAAAGGCTACCATGATCTTCGTTACATATTTCTGACTGTTGAGCTAATGTAACACTTCACTATTACTTTTGTTTCACATTTGTTACTGTCACTAGTTCTGTCTTTTTTGTTTTTTACAGCTCTTTTGACACTAATTAATTTTTTGTTTCTTTGACATTATTTATTTAAGATTTTCATCTAAGATATATATTGACACTCCTAATTAATCTTACTCTAGGCTGAGGTTAAAATACCTAACCCCGGTTTACTCACTATTTTCACTGGATCGCTCGTTTTTTCACTTAATACTTGATTGTGTAGCGCTCACCCCCTAAGGAGCCGCTGAATAATCGGATATTTCTATCCCCCTGCACCAATGTACCGCCCAAATCTTGGATCCACATCACACCAACACACCTTTGAACAGTTTTATAGTAGATTTAATAATAACACGATATATATAAAGCATTCTGCCAAAGGTAGCACAGACTTCAGCTATAGTATAGATGCTGTACTGGAGGTTACCACCCGTGCAGACAGCAAGGTCATACACCTGTGCAGCACTCACCCCCAGGTAAAATGGCCTATCTGCAAAGCCTGTAAATTGCACCTTTGGCTGCCTCTCCAGGTAAAACAGGGTGATTCAGTCGCCACCCCATACCTCAGCCTGTGTCCCCAGTACATTGTGTGCAGGCATAAGAACATGATTCTGCAGGCACAAGAACATGACTGAGCCCCCCCAAAGCACACCGCAATACCTCCACCAGAGTGTTGGCCCTGCAGTCTCAGGATTTCTATGACACTGATGCTGCAAGGAATACCTTCCAGTATAAGGGTGTACATTAGAGGGGAGAGCGCAGCCAAAGTCCAGAGAAAGAAGGTGAACAGCCAGGCTGTCCTAAATAAGATACTGCCAGGATCCATCCCCAGCAACTAGGGAGCCAGATCCTGTCTGTGTGAGGGAGTTATGACCATAGACACTCCCTCCCATGCATGCCCCTCTTTGGCGATACACAGATCTGGCAGAAAAGCTTGGCCCGGAAAGAAAAACAATTTGTCAATGCAGGAAGCACTCTTACGGTGTTTTGGCTTCTGCTGGCAGGGGCTTATCCTCTGAGGCCTATACCTTGTCAACTGTAGACCCGCCTACGTTGGAGCTGGCGCTTTGAACCCCCAGAATGGGAGAAGCAGCCTGTGATGAAGAGTCCAACGGTATGCATCACCCTTCCCGTTTGGACTCACGCTCTTGCCCCGCTCCTGGCGCCCCTGCTTTCCGATGTGGATTGTCAACAAGGCACAGTATTCGTGCCCTGCTGTGATCCAGCTCTACTGCCGCCAGAGAGCCCATCAGGTCATCCGTCAATTCCTTTAGCAGGACACTCCGGGGACTCCATCTGGAGACACTACGCCAGTGAGGATGGTTGCCATCGCCTTCCATTATCGAGGGAAACCTCTGGGCAAACATTTTTTGTAAGGACTCTGGGGGAATCAGTCCTGGGAAAAGTCCTGTGCATGAGACCCTACAGGTCCACTGTCCTGCAAGTGAGAGCCGCGTGCCTCAGGAGGCCCCTGCTATCTAGCACGATAGGCCTGGAGTAAAATAACAAACGTTGCGAAGCTCCTTTTCGGCCTGAGGAAACACAAAATACTGAGGTGGTTAGGAGGGACCAACCACCTTTTTATTCTAATTGTGGATGATGTGTTTCCTGTTTCAGGTGAGAGGATCCCATCTCTCAGTTGCTGTCCTGGACGATGACTGGGGAAAACAGGTACAGTCCCCGTGTGGTCCTTGAAAACAGGTACAGTCCCCGTGTGGCCCTTGAAAACAGGTACAGTCTTTACAGGTATTGTAAAAGTTTTATTCAAACAAGAGATAGCGGGGCCACAATAGGAACTACCCAGTTCTAAAGGAAGCCATCTTTAATAAAGTACTGTGGCTGTTTAGGGGGAGAGAATAACTTTTCAGGGTGATCCCAGTTACCATACAACAAAGGCTGTCAACATGTGTAAATTGGAAAGGTTTTAGCAGGTTTAGACATTTTCAGGGACCTCAAACTTGCGACCTTTGGAAGGGTTGACGCATGTGGTTCTAATTGCAAATGAGTGTGGACCACGGTCACAAGGAGAGAAATTGTGTCTTTTCAGCTTAGTGGAAAAGTCGAGAGACAGGTCCTCATCCTGAGAGTACCCCTGAGAACTGGAAACAGTTCCTCCTTCTCCCTCCTCCTCAGGTAGTAAAAATGCAGGCATAGGATAGTCAAAGGGGGCCTGCTTGCAGCCCCTATGGCCAGAAGTATCAAAGAGATCAGCCATATTCCCCATAAAATCCACCATAACAGTAGTAAATTCATCTCTAGATAACACCTCTGAAGAGGTCGCCCCAGAGGTAGCAGGGGAGCACCCTCATGCAACCAGCAAAGGGTTAAGGGAGCACAGCCATTAGAATTAAGGTTCCTAGTGGGAGGTAGAACCCCTTGCCAGAGCCGGGATCTGACTGCATGGCCCCTGCACCCCATGCCTATGATCCGTCTTGTGCATCCCTCCCCACAAAACTCACAGCCAGTAATGAAAGGGAGCCTATCCAGACATTGAAGGCTGCAAAAGGTGACCCAAGCTGAATAGTGGTGAAGCTTCTCTTTGTGTCTGTGCAGCAGGGCGTGTTCAACTAGCATGTACCAGAAGGGAAAATGACAGGAACATGCGCAGTACAGTACCCAGCCTGTGGGCCACATGGAAAGACTAATGACACCAACTAATCAAGATAACTGTTGAAGGTGCTGCAATGGCTTAGGGCAACATTAGAGAAACTTACAAGAGCCTTGCAGAAAAAAAATCTCAGTTAAAAATAGTGTAAACCTAAGTACTTCTCTCAGAACTAAAAGAAGACTTCCATCACCTAAGGGCATTATCAAAAACTGAGGCTGACTGAGAGTGGGAGGGGTTATACAGGGCTGTCTTGCAGCTTTGATTGATTGTCCAGTGTCCATTCACCTGAAGGTAGCTGCATAATCCAGAAATCTAAGAATTATCTCCCTGTACAATCAATAAAATAATTTTAGGAGTTCCCAAAGATCTCAAACATACTGTGGGTCCCACCACAGTAAAAGGTTTGAGAAAGGGTTATAAGACTCTGTAAGCATATTTTACTGTGAGTAATACTGTGGCTGAAAATACAGCTTCAGAGTTTAAAAGCATGCTCTGTGACAGTTTAGTTTGTATGCTAATCACATATTCCACAGGTGAGAGTCAGCCGAGCCTCGGGGGCAAAAGTCAACTGCGGGAAGTCGGAAGCCATGCTCTTCGGAAAGTGGTACCTGCCTTCTTCTGCGCCCATCCCCTTCAACATCAGAGCGGATTTCATCAAAATCCTGGGCGTCTGGTTTGGAGCTGAGGGCGCGGCCCTGAAGTCCTGGGAGGAGAGACTGTCAAAGATGTGGCAGAAGTTTGGACTCTGGAGAGAGCTCACCATAGAAGAAAAGATACTGGTACTCTGCAGCGAGATTCTCCCTGTGTTGCAGTATCTCACCCAGGCCTGGCCCCCCGGGTCAACACCTGCAAGGCCATCACCAGGGCGGTGTTCCACTTCATCTGGGGCTCCAAGATGGACAGAGTGAAGTGGGCGGTTATGTTCAAAGACCCCCCTCAAAGGTGGAAAGGGCGTCCCGGACATTGCCACCATGCTGAGGGTTTTCTTTGCTTGTAACTGCATCCGCAGGACTTTGATTGACAAGACTTTGGACTCTGCCGGGAACTCCATGTCCCGTTTTTTCCTCCTGCCTCTTTGGAGGTCCCTGGGATGGGACAAAAGGGACAGTTCCGTCCCCTAAAACTGGGACACTCCTTGGTTTTACTTGGACACTTTCAAGTTCATCAGGGAACACGGACTGCATGGAGTTAAACCGGACTTGTGGAAGCCAAAGACTATTTAGAAGCTCATCAGAGCTAAGGACACTGTTGAGACTGTTCCGGGCCTCCCTCTAGACACTTGCAAATTTGTCTGGAGGAGTGTTTCATCTAAGAGACTCACCAACAGGCACAAAGATCTGGCGTGGATGGCTATCCAGGGAGGGTTGACTTTCATGCACGCCAGAAACCTGTGCAGATACAGACATTGCCCCTTTTGCATCACCAAGGAGGAACCCGCTTTGCATCTCTTCTGGCATTGCCCTGTTGCGCAGGCCCTGTTGAGGGCTCTGGAACACGAATTTAAAGATTTTGTGCCGCTGACAGCGATTACTCACTTTGGGGTGATGTATGTACTGTTTTGCCGCGCTTTTACAGAAGAAGAAATCGGAGGCGCTTGGCGGGCGATGTGTTGCTTCAAGGACGCTATTTGGTGCGCAAGGAAGCGCCTCACCCTCCGGAGGGAGAGGATGTCCACTGAGGACTGTCGCAGACTGATTGTCAGTCTGCTCAGAGACTATCACCTTATGGACTTTAAGGAGGAAGAGGACGTCTGAGAAGATTTATCCCTTCCCCCCCTCTCCTATTTGTGTCTTTTGTCCTTCAATAAAGCTTCGGGCCTGGGAACTCTTTTCCCCCCCTCCCTTACCCACTCTCCCCCATCACACCTGTTGCTTTGTTGTTGGTTAATGTTTATGCTCGCTGTGTTGTCGCAATGCCATGTATGATGTGAGGAACCTTGAGTTTAGCACGTCAGACATTGCGCCGCAAGGTTTGAGGTTAAGGTATTTGATGTGGATCCTACGGACCACATACTCAGTACGGGGTAATGCGGTGTCATGCATGACGTGGAGGGCTCAGGACTCTTGTCTTGCACTACACGTCAGGCATCTCGCCGCAGTGCTGATGTAATTTATTGTGTGATTGAACTGTATTGCTATGTGGTGTTTATGCGCTTACTGTAATATCACCTGTGGACCCCAAAAGAAGCTGATGAAGCAGAGATCTGCTTTATCAGCTTCTTCTCTCTCCAGATGACTGACAGGTGAATGCGGAAGTGATGTAATACACAACTCTTCTGCATTCACAGCCCGGACGGAGATCAGCAAGGAGCTGATCTCCCGTCCTCCTCCTCCTGACGCCCTCGGAGCCGGTCCCGGGATCCAAGATGGGGCAGCGGATCCCGGGAATCAAGGTGAGGGGTCAGGGGGGGAACGAAAACGAGCACATATAGGCGATCGGCGGGCTATGGACCCGCTAATCGCAGGCAGAATCACAAACTCTGGCAGTGCACAGGAGCCAAGCACAAGTGATACTTTCCCCTGTCTGGCTGTAACATACCAGTCTGTGTCTCTCTCACTGTGTCTTCCTCTCTCCCCTCAGTCTGTTTTCCCTGTGGTTTCTGTGGAGCCAAAAAACGGCCTGCCAGCCAATCACAGCTCTCCTGGCTTCTATCCAATCAATTCCTTGCTTGCCTTTGTTGTTAGGGGTTGGCTTCCTTCTTAACCAAAGCAGTAACCAATAGAGTCTCTCCTCCAGTCTGTGTGAGCTATCGGTTAAGCTAGATGTAATGCAGTTTCAGAGAGCAATACTCTGAATATATTACAAAAGCAATACTAAGCCTGTGCTACACATGCCTAGCAGAAGTGATGGCGATGAGGAAGGCAACCTTGTGATTAAGGTCAGAAGTGATATCTCAGAGCCTGAAAGGGTGACTTTTAAAGCGCTGACAGATGTTAAGGTCCCACGGAGTCACAGGGGGACAATGTAAGTAACCACCCTGCACAAAGCCCTTCACTATCAAGAGGCTTTCCAGGACTTTTCCTCAGCCCAATAAGGCCAGCATCTGTCATAAGCACCTTCTAGACCACCAGAAGAAAGCACTTCACAGATTCCAGCACCGGACTGGAGATGTGCAATGCCAGGGCAAGCCTTGTCTTGCTGGACAGATGAATGGGGAGGTCCAGGGACTACATCTGTTGGTTTCTCAAATCCAGAATGTTGAGCTTCAATGGACTGGAGGGAAACTGAACATATGGAACTGCATCGAAGGAGGCCACTATTAAGCCCAGGGCCTTCATGCAAAAGTGAATGTTCAGGTGACTCCTGGACCACATGGAAGCAGAGAGACTGGATCTTTTCTGGGAAAAGCCTGGACAGGGCCGTGTCCAGGACTAGGCCCAGGTATTGCACAGGATTAGACGGTTCCAACTTCAACTTCTGGAGATTTAGGATCCATCGAAAACTCAGTGTTTGTATCGCCCAACAAACATTGGACAATAAGGCCTGCACCTACTGTTCCCTGAGGAGAACATACTACTACTAGTAGGTACCTACTTTTAGGATCTCTTGGGACCAAAGCAGAACTTTATTAGGGGCCAGCACCTGGATAAAAACCTGAGGTTCTGTGGGCATTCTGAACAGAAGGGCAAAAAATTATTCAATGATTTGTCAAAAGGTAAAGGACATGCACTCTAGGCACTTTTTGCATGAAGGCCTGGCAGACCACATTTAAGCCATGGCATGCATTGCATGTGGACAGACAGGAGACTTAACCCTGAGATTTGGTAGAGGATATCTGCCAGGCCATGAATGCAATAGTGCAGGGCTTTAGGAAAAGTTCTTGTTGCTTGAGAACAGCAGAGTCTATCAAGATGGACCCAGGGTCCCTAGATTTGACAAGGTCTAACAAACTGCCATGGCCAAAACAGATTGCATAGCCAGGCCTGCAAAGTTAAACAAGGCCTTAAAGAAGGCTGTGTACTGCCCCATTTGTCTGAGAAGTGGCTCAGAAAGAGAGTCTGGCCCTTAGCTGGGACCACTTACCACCCCTAGGCCACGAATGTTCACTGCGGCAGACACATGAAGCCAACTTGTATTGCACCTCTGGCATGCTCCCAGAAGAAAACAGACTCCACATCACTAGCTCTCAGGCTTCCCCTGGGGCTCAGGATGGAGAAGGGCATACTTAGAGCATGCACTCTGTCCTACGGGGGAGCTTCCACAGTGCACCACACTCCAGTCCTGCAGAGCCCTGTATTTCCCCAGGAAACAAGTGGGAGACAGAGGGATCACTAGAAGAGCAGCAATACACCCCCGGCCAAAACTAGGGTGCTGCTGGCCCAGAGCATCATTGTGACCAATCCAAAGATGGACAGTTCTATGCACCCAAAACGCAACAATACAATACTCAAGGGGACGCTTTGCCGACACTGCCGGTCTCCCCTGGAGCAAGGGAACAACATTGTTCTAGAACAGGGGTCTCAAACTCAATTCACTTGGGGCCACTAGACAAATGATCTTCTCCCTTGGGCGCCGCTTGCCAAATTTCATAAAATTTCTTACTTCAAAATAAAATGTTACTATATACATTACCAGTGTTAATGCCTGCGTGTTTAAAATGTCAGTATATGTGTTTTTGATGGTTTCTTTGTATGCAATGTCAGTCCATTTTTTTGTGATGGTTTGTGTGTGTATTGTCGGGATTTCTGCAAGTAATGTCAGTATGTGTTAATGCATGTGTCATATTGGTATATGTGCAGAGGCGGCTCTCTAATTAGGCGAGTTAGGCGGTCGCCTAAGGCCTCGCCCTCGCGGGGGCCTCGCAGCCGCCTAACTCGCCTCCAGTGGCTAGTGAAAAAATGCCGGAGTGGTCCGGGCGGAGGCCCCTTTAAACGGCCGCCGCAGCGGCGATCACAGATGCCTTTTACCACTCTCCTCCCGGCCGCTCTCTAGCTGCAGCAGCCAGGAAGGAGAAGAGCCGAATCAGCTTTCAGCTGCTCTGAATGATGCCCGCTTCGGCAGCAAAGTGTAGCTCCTCCCACTCCAGCTGCTATGGGGAAGCCTGCACCACCACGATTGGCCGGCTTACAGAAGGAGGGCGGGTCCTTGGAACAGGAAGACGGCGGGAGGCACCATGCTGGACTGGAGGCTTCACAGCATAAAACATCACCACTGCCCCACCAGGAGAGGAAGAGGGAAGAACATCAAACAATCTATATGCACAGTAAGTCTCTATACTCTGTGGCCCCCTTTATACTCTGCGCCCCCCCCTTTATACTCTGCGCCCCATCTTTGCTTTGCGGCCC